>NC_064284.1:19585260-19735135 GCF_019186545.1 Solanum stenotomum | reverse complement strand
GGTGATATTATGACTTACTTGATGTTATGCTTGTCTTGTATGTCTTTTATGCTATTGTTTATGATATTTCAAAAATGTGGCATAATGCATGGTTTCTAACTAAAATGTCCCTTTTTAAGCATGTTTTGCATGGTCATCATACTTAGTACATTTTGTGTACTAACCCATATTCTTCATATTTTTACTATAAGTGTAGGTTCCGGCAAGTGATCCCTCCTAGCTAGTTTGAAGTGTTGGATTGCTTTCCTCCAAGACTTGGTATGTCCTCATGGATTCGAGGACAAGACTTTTAAGTTCTTTTGTTCATGTAATAGACTTCTTTTGATTGTAAAGGGCCGTGTCCCTACTTATGTTTTGCGACTGTGTCTAAGATGGCCATATGAGACTTACACTTCCGCTGTGTGTTTTTAAAGTTGTTTTAAGAAGTTTAAATGTGTGGATGTAAATAAGTTTTTTTTTTATTATTCCACACTATTTTCATTATTGAATGCAATGAATGACTATGTGGCTTGTATAAGACCCCTTTGGGGTCGAGTACGCCTTGTTACGACTTGGGGGTGCTCCCGGGTCGTGACAGATCCGTAGATCACCTTCATAGATGCCCTTTTCTGCATTTCTTTCAGCTGTCTCTTTACTTCCGTGCCTAAACATCTTTCCTGCAAAACATGATGAAAACACATAAAAACCAATACAAAAAGTCCCTAGACACACATAATTCTTAAGTGAAATGTATTAAAAAATACCGTGAACTCACGGTATATAAGTGATGCACCTACTTGGTCCTTTGAGTTGGTCAATAAGTCAAAGTAGGTGATGTACTTGGTCCTTTGGGCTGGTCAATAAGTCAAAGTAGGTGATGCACCTACTTGTCACCTACTAGCTTAGTTAAGTCAACCAAGCACCTCAATATTCTATTCCATTTCTAGACCTTAATACCTTTAACTTAACTTAACTTAAAACTTATGTTAATTTAAACTTTAGACTCAAATACCACCTTATGATCTCAAGTTTAAATACTTCCATCGATTTCAACTTAATCGGGTTGCATTAATATCTACGGACAGTTCACTTTAAACCTATTCTATTGTCACCAGTCGCATGGGAAACCGAGTCCATAACTATACCACTGGGCAATTTATAAGTGTCATATAAATAGAACTAGTACACGTAAAATATGGGGTGTTACAGAAGGATCCAGAGCTAGTAGCGGACCCTCCAGCAACTTATATACCAACTCCACTGGTGGGGTCGGGGACAGCCCCAGGCGCAACCCGGACCAATTCTGACTCCAGATCTCCAGGTCGCTATTGCATAACTCTTGGTTTGCTTGGGGGTATGTAGCAGCAATCCGCCCCAGCTACACCAGCACTAGTATCGCAGGATCAGCCTACAATGAAGGCACCTCAGATCCAGGTACCACTTGAGGGAGTACAAGCATTGGCAGCGGACATACCTATGCTGCTCGAGGACCAAAAGATGCTTGGTGTGTTTCTCCGGTTGACACCATCGAGGTTTTTTGGGGCTGTGGGTGAATGCCCATGAGTTTCTTACTACTTTCTATGATAGGCTTCGCACTTTGGGCCTAGTGGAGTCTAGAGGGGCCGACTTCTTCACTTACCAGCTAGGAAGTGGTGGCACATATTCATTCAGACTAGGCCAGTCGGGTGTGTCATGGGATGAGTTTTTTAAGGCCTTCTTAGCCAAGTTTATATCTCGTAGCGTTAGAGATCGCCTCAGGGATCAATTCTACAAGTTGGAGAAGGGCTCCATGTCAGTGGCAGAGTACGAGACTAGGTTCCACGATTTCTCCCGTCATGAAGAGATGATATTACCTATAGAGGAGGAGAGGGTTAGATGCTTTCTCCGTGGGTTGAGATTACAGTTTCGGCTTGAGACCTAATCCTTGGTTTCTGCGGGTCGATTCTTTTTAGACTTGGTTGACCATGTCAGTACTATGGAGTATCTTCCTCGTGAGGCCTAAGGAGGTTGCAAGAAGAGGGCTAGGCATGAGGAAAACTACAATGACTCCCACCCAGGTCTAGGGATTATCATGATAGGACCCAAAGACAGTTTCGACAGGGTCAGTCTAGCAGGCCTACCCAGGCCTCTCTTCAGGCATCAGATGGTGGTCAGAGCGAGGTCAGTTCGAGTGAGGATCGTAAGGTGTTTCGATCGGGCTCTTCGGGCCATGATGGTTACTTTTTTGGGAGTCACACTCGGCATGGTTGCTTCGAGTGTGGTGAGATGGCTCATTGGGCCAGGGACTGTCCTCAGCATAGTCAGATTGCTCTCGCTCCTCAGGCAGCTCCCCCAGCTTTACTAACACCTCCAGCTAGAGGTCGTGGTCAGGGTCAGAACCATAAAGGTGGTCATCAGGGTATACGCGGTGGTCCCCGAGGAGGTAGGTTTGAAAGTCAAGGCAGAGGCAGACATAGCCATTTCTATGCAACTCCAGCGAAGGTAGAGATTGAGTTATCAAACAATATTATCACATGTACGGTTCTTTTATGCCAGTAACCTTTCTTGGCTTTATTTGATCCAAGCTCTACTTTTTCGTATATTTCTGTTTACCATGCCTTTCGCTTGAGTATGAGTTTTGAGCCTCTGGTAGCGCCGTTGTCGACCCCTGTTGGTGAGTCTTTAGTAGTGGATTAGATATTTCGATCTTTCTTAGTTACTATCCATGGGTGTGACACCCGTGCTAACCTTATATTGCTTGACATGGTTGATTTTGACGTGATTCTGGGCATGGACTGGTTATCCCCTTATCACGCTATTTTAGATTGCTTCTCTAAGACCGTTACCTTAGTCATTCTTGGTATTTCTCTGATGGTGTGGCAAGGATCTCATAGTAGCACACATGTTGGGGTTATCTCTTTTATTCGGACTAGAAGGCTAGTGGCTAGCAGATGCTTATCATATTTGGGCTATGTGTATGATGTGAGTAGGGAGGTCCCTCTGGTTGAGTCAGTTCCTGTTGTTCGTGACTTCTTAGATGTGTTTTTTACTGACGTATCTGGCCTACCCCAGAGCGTGTTATTGATTTCTTGATTAAGCTTGAGTTGGGTACCCTACCTATTTCTATTCCGCCATATCAAATGGCTCTTGCAGAGCTCAAGGAGCTCAGTGTTCAGCTTCAAGATCTCTTGGGTAAGGGATTCATCAAACCTAGTGTATCGCCTTGGGGAGCTCCCGTTCTTTTGGAAAAGAAGAAGGGCAGTATGATGCATATGTGCATTGACTATAGGCAGCTGAATAAGGTGACGGTGAAGAATCGATATCCTCTGCCTAGGATTGATGACCTATTTGACCAGCTCCAGGAGCTTCAGTTTTCTCTAAGATTGATTTGAGGTCCGGTTACTATCAGCTAAGGATTAGGGCAGCGTACATCCCTAAGACTGCATTTAGGACCCATTATGGCCATTAAAAGTTCTTAGTGATGTCCTTTGGGTTGACTAATGCCCCTGCTGCCTTTATGGACTTGATGACGCACGTTTTCAGACCTTATCTTGATTCATTCGTCATAGTCTTCATTATTGACATTTTGATATACTCGCAGAGTAGGGATGATCATGAGCGACCTTTGAGAGTTATGCTCCAGACTTTGAGAGATCAACGACTTTATGCCATGTTTTCGAAGTGTAGATTTTGGTTAGACTCTATAGCGTTCTTGGGGTATGTTATATCCAAGGAGGGCATGATGGTAGCTTCGACGAAGATTGACACTATTTGTGAATGGGCTAGGCCCACCTCAGTTACTGAGATTCAGAGTTTCGTCCAACTAGCAGGCTACTGCAGACGGTTTGTGGAGGGTTTCTCTATCTTGGCAGTACCTTTGACCCGGTTGACTCGTGTTTATGTTCCATTTGTTTGGTCAGAGTAGTGTGAGGTGGGCTTTTTAAGGCTCAAGGAGTTATTGACCGTTGTTCCTATATTAACTTTTTCAGTTGAGGGCAAGGGATTCATGGTTTATTGTGACGCATCTGGCATTGGTTTAGGGTGTGTATTGATGCAGAAGGACCGAGTAATTGCTTATGCATTGAGGCAACTTAAGTTGCATGAGCGCAACTACCCCACCCATGTCTTGGAGTTGGCAGTGGTAGTTTTCGCGCTTAAGATTTGAAGGCACTACCTGTATGGAGTTTGATGTGAGATCTATACCGATCATAGGAGTCTTTAGTACATTATGAGCCAGAGGGACCTTAATTCGAGGCAGCGTCGTTGGATTGAGCTCTTGAAGGACTACGACCTCTCTATTCTCTATCATCCAAGCAAGCCGAATGTGGTAGCGAACGCCTTGAGCCGAAAGGTTGTGAGTATAGGTAGTCTATCATTCTTATCTGTTGAGGAGCGACCCTTGGCTTTGGATATTCGATTCTTAGCTAATGGCATGAGTCAGTTGGATACTTCAGATTCTAGACGCGTCTTGAAGTGAGATTTCAGTTGTCTTTGCATGATAGGATCTGTGGTTGCTAGTTTGAGGATGCAGCCTTTGTGGCCCCTAAAGATCGAGTTTTAGCGGGTGATGGTGATTTAGATCCTGATGAAGTGTTGAGATTCGACGGCTGTATCTGTTTTCCAAGAGTTGGGGATTTGGTACGGTTGATACTTTGTGAGACCCATGAGTCTAGATACTCTATCCATCCGGGCACAACGAAAATGTATCGTGATTTTAGGCAGCATTACTGGTGGAGTGCCATGAGGAAAGATATTGTTAACTTTATTTCTCGTTGCTTGTGCTGCCAGCAAGTTAAGGCCGAGCATTTGAGGCCTGGTGGTGAGTTTCATAGATTACTCATTTGAAAGTGGAAGTGGGATCACATTACTATGGATTTTGTGGCTGGCCTACCACGAACTTCTAGAGGTGTTGATAGCATTTGGGTCATCGTTGATGGATTGACCACATCAGCACATTTCATTCATATTCAGTCTTCATTTAGTGCTGAGAGGTTAGCTCATATCTACATTTGGAAGGTGGTTCAACTTCATAGGGCTCCAGTTTCTATTATATCAAATCGGGGTTCTCAGTTTAGATTTAGCTTTTGGAGGACCTTTCCGGATGAGTTGGGCACCCAGGTTGACCTTAGCACAGTTTTCCACCCGCAGACTGATGTCCAGTCGGAGCGTACTATTCAGGTCCTTGAGAACATGTTGCGGGCTTGTGTTTTAGAGTTTGGTGGTCATTGGGACCAGTTCTTGCCTTTGGCGGAGTTTGGATATGACAATATCTACCTTTCAGATGGCCCAATCCGAGGCCTTGTATGGTAGGCGTTGTCGCACTCCGATGGGTTGGTTTGAGTCTACAGAGCCTAGACCACGAGGTACAGATTTGATTCAGGAGGCTTTGGACCAGGTGATAATGATTCAGGATAGACTCAAGATGGCTCAGAGTAAGCACGAGAGTTATGCGGATCAGAGGCGTCGACCTTTGAGATTCTCTGTTGGTGATTGGGTATTCCTTCGTGTGTCGCCCATGAAGGGCCTGATGAGGTTTGGGAGACGGGGTAAGGTTAGCGTCAGGTACATTGGGCCTTTTGAGATACTCCGGACAGTTGGGGAGGTTGCTTATAAGTTGGCCCTACCCCCAGCATTTTCAGTCGTCCACCCGATTTTTCATGTCTCGATGTTGCGCCGGTATGTTCCTGATGAGTCCCATTTTCTCAAGTATGATGAAGTTGAGTTAGATGACCGTTTGACATTTGTAGAGGAGTCAGTTGTCATCCTAGCTAGAAATGTGAGAAGATTGTGCTCGAGAACCATTCCTATTGTTAAGGTGGTCTGTTGGAGGCATCGTCCAATCGAGGAGGCTACGTGAGAGACGGAATAGGAGATGCGAGAGCAGTTTCCCAGCTTGTTTGAGTCTTCAAGTACTTCTTGACCCTTAGTTTCACAGACGAAAGTCCTTTTTAGTAATGGATGTTGTAATGACCCCCATTTTCTGTGGTTATCCTTTTGTGTGTCATTTAGAGCTTTCTTGAAGTGGCCCCAAGTCATTTATGGCTTGCTGGGACTGACAGTTTGATTACCTGGTCGTTTGTTTGGTTATTGTGCGAGTTTTAGTGTTTTTGGAGCTTATGAACCTTGAATGATCCTTTTCGATCTAAAGTTCAAGAATATGACATCTGAATCCAATTTTAACGATTCCATCAGCTCTGAATGGGTCATTTTAGGCTAGTAGCAAGGTCGACATGGCTCACGAGGTTTTCAGTGTGAGTCAGTGCGTTTAGTCATTTTAACTTTCAGTTTAAGCCTAAGTTTGACTTTAGTCAACATTCTGAGTAAATGCGCTCGGATGAGAATTCCGTCAACGTGGTTAGCTCCGAAATGTCTAGATTGGTCTAAATTGACCCTTCTTTTGTGTCACGCAGATTTTGGGCTTTTTTCGAGCCATTTATGGTTTTTGAGTTAAAATGGCGGTTGGGTGTGGGATCCACTTTTTGTCAAGATGACCTCGTATGGAAATTTTGACTGCTCTATTGTGTCCGAAATATCAAATTTGGTATGGTCACATATCTCGTTTGCGTGCACGGGGTTCCAAACGAGTTCAGAGCTCCCCGTCGAAGTTTTTAAGTTATTGAAAAATGTTGAAAATCTGGTGTATTTATGCAGAAATATTAGCACTTGTTCAAAAACTTTAAAGGGTCCTAACTCCCTCATTTCTCAGCCAATTAAGACGATTCGAAGTGCGGGAGCATCGTCTTTTTGGTGGCTTCACTGTAGAGTGTTCGGAAGTTGTCGGGTCCACATTGTTCAAGGTAAATTTCGTAATAATTTTGACTGCTTAACCCTTTTTTAAGTTTTTGCTTTTAGCCTTTTTATTTTGGTCATATCTCGCTCATTTTAGGTTGGTTTTGGGTGATTCAAAGTCTCACGTGTCGAGAATTATCTAGGATACACCGTGGAGTATTCAAAGAGTGTTGAGCACCCTTCGATTCTTGTAACTTTCGAGTTTAGCCTACTGCATATTTCTTTTTAAGTTGATTAAAGTGTGGCTTTTATTGTATGTTGGATTTTGCTGCGTTTTGAGCCCTGAATTGTGTTCTATTTTGTAATACAAGTTTGGGATACTGTTTTTGGTCTCTTGGTGGAGTCAAATGTGCACTATTTGGTGTGGGTCCCACGATTCTCATTTTGACTCCAAAATTGTCCCGTCTCCGTTTGTTGTGATTTTGGTATCTTAATGACCGTACTAACATTTTGATCATATATTAGATAGAGTGACATCATTCAAAGGCCGTTCGGGAAGGAAAAGCTCCAACAAAGTGATTTGGAGTGAGCGCGGTCGGCCTAAGGTAGGCTACAACTTCCTTTCTATTAGATTGAGCTTAATTGTGTAAAAACATGTGGATTGGAGTGAATTTGGGGTGGGTACCAGCTTCTTACTTTATTTTGATTAGATACCTTGTGCTAGGATTAATTGACCATATTTCGGGCGTAGTACATGTTAGTCGGGTCAGTAGAATCTCATGCTTATGTGTTAAATGCTATTGTATGCTTGTATGATGTGTGTTACATGCTTTGTTCATCATTAACTATAAGCATGATGTCCTTAGGCTAGCGTTGCCTTAGACTTATGACCTATGTGGGCTTGATAGCCTTGACTTTCTGCCGACGTCGTTCGGATGACTTAGCTCCTTGTAGACTGGAGTAGTAGACTTGAGTCTGATAGTTTGAGCCTTATATTAGGTGTTATCGTTGCTTGTTGCACTTTTGTATCTTCTACATCTAATTCTGTTGTTCCAATGCGTTCTCGAAAGTTCGGTGCATCAATAGAGGCGTGGGATTGAGATAGTATAGGCTTGGAGCCTTTTCTGTGATTTCTTAGAGTAGACGACGTTCCACTGTGGCTGTTGCTGGATTAGATCCTATTGGAGATACCATCACCCCCGGGGTTGTTCTTTCTAGCTGGGTTGGGAGCGTATCGCTGGCTGGGTGGACTCGGTGATTTCGGTGATCACCCCCGGCCTCTCTTTCTTGATGGGCTGGGGGCGTGCTGCTGGCTGGGTGTCCTGGGGTCGCTCTTTCTAGTTGGGTTGGGAGCTGACTGCATGATAAGCCGACTCGCGATATCTACCTCACCTTCGGGTTCCTCTTTCTGGCTATCCTGGGAGTGGACTGTATGGTTGGGTGCCACTAGGGTTACTCTTTCTAGCTGGGCTAGGAGTGCACTGCTGGCTGGGTGGAGTCTGATGGATTATCTTGATTACTTTGGGCTAGGAGCCCGATTTTCTTCTTTTTCAGTAGACTTAGCTAATTTGTGTATCTGTCGGGCTTATGGGGGTTCGTTCAGGTTTTATTTAAACTTGCGCACTAGTGTACATTCTGGGCTTATGGGTTCCAGTTAGGTTTAGTTTACTTTTACTTAGTTTATTATTGGTATGCTCGTGAGCTTTCTTTTCATATTCGCTTTGGCCTCTCTATGTCTAGATTCTATCATTTCTTATTGTTTTTATCCCTTTTTGCTTAATCTGCCTTTGATACCTACTGAGTACCTGTTGTTTTGGTACTCATGCTACACTCTGCATCTATTTCGTGATACAGGTCCTAGTATCAGTTACCAGCAGTGATTAGTTCCAGCCTTCTTTGGCAGTTGTGATTCAGAGACGAGGGTGAGTACTTGGCGTTAGGGGTTTGTCATGTCTCCTTCCTTTGTTTTATCTAGTCTTGTTGATTTTGAGACACGCTTTGTTGTGGTTCACTTTTGGGACTTGTACTCTTTATTAGATAGCTCTGTACTATTGGCTTCCAAGTTCTGAGAGGGATTTCTAAATATATTTATTTTGGTTTGCTTCTGCCTTGTTGTCCTTGTTTAGATTATTGTTTTCTGCCCTTACACTCATTACTTAATGTTCTGGGTTACGGGTTGACTTACCTACTAGTGGGGTATAGTAGGTGCCATCATGACTCGATAAATCGGTTCGTGACACACAGATCACAGTAGATATAGAGAGGAAAAAGAAAGTGTCAGGCAATAGTTGTCTTGTTGTCGGCATCGACAATGGTAGTCTAGATCTGGGGCATCAACGATGGTGGATTTAAGAGTTGTTCACTTATTTGTGAGAATTGTATACGATGGTGAAATAAGATTTATTTTTGAGAGTGAGTGTTGTGTTTGAGTTTAGAGATTTCAAATTTTAGTTGGGATGGGTTGGGTTGTGTCACGCCCCGAGCTACCCCCAAGACGCGGACACGGGACCTAGGACCACAAGTGATCCCAAGCTAACCCTGCTGGCATGATCATGAGCATACTAAAGATAATAAACTGATGCGGAAGCTAATTCATAAATAAATCTGAAAAGATGGGGAATACCCATATACTATAACTGAATATATCAAATCTGAGAGTTTAATACAAAAGAAATATCAAACTCAAAATACTAAGCTGAATCTAACTATGTCTGAAATAAGCCTCTAAACTGACTAGAAATGTTGGGACATGCCCCAACTAGATCTAGCAAAACTGAAACTAAAGACTAAAAATACTGAAAAGAAACTCATGACTATTGTCCTCGGAGAATGAGGACTCACCACTGATTCTGCTGAACTGGAGATCGGGAACCGATCTAAGCGTGATCTGGATGCTGAGAACCTGAACCTACATCACGAGAAGATGTAGCGCACGTATGCGTCAGTACTTGAAAGGTACTGAGCATGCAGGATAGAGTAAAGCTGAAATAACATATAACTGAACAAAGCAATAAAGCAATGAAATAATCTGAACATGATATAGATACTGAAAATACTGAATACTGAGCTAACTGATGCAATGACCAAATTTATAACATGCTGAGACTGAATACTGACTGTACTGAAATATGGTCAATGCAATAGAGTCTGACTGAACTGTGGGAGCTACTAATAACCGACATAAAACCACATGAGCTAAATGTGGAGTCCGATGTATACGCCCCATCGAGAGGACCCAATATACCCTGCCAGAGGTATAGAGGCATGCTGGCGTGATCACTAAACTGATGTTGCCCACAGAGGGGACTTACACCTACGTGGCTCGTAGTTCTGGGACTATATGGGTACGCTGAAACCCTAGTCCAACTCGGTATTATGCTACTCCCAATGAATTAAGTGGTTAACTAGTTATGACTGAATTTCTGTAAATACTGGATAGCTCGAAACTGAACATGCAAACTGAGAATGCAACAATTAATCTGATAATGATGCATTCATAAACTGAGGCATGTAAAACTGAATACTGAAATATCTGACCTAGCATGTGTAATTCAAGAACTAAAGAAATACATAGCTAGGGTTCTGAAATTCATGCGATAAACTGAGCAATAACATGATAATCTGATTTGGAACATTTAAATAACTAATTCATGATGATCTGTTCAAATTCTAGAAACCCTAGGTCTGTTCATAATCATGGAATCAAGAATCTGACTGAATTCTAGGGACCTAATGGGCGAAAGGAACCCACTAGTGAAATCCCACATACCTGGTGACGAATTCCACGGAGAAATCTTTCGATTTCGGGGCTGGAACTGAAGAAACCTCGCTGCGTTCTTGAACTAGGGTTCTTGACCTTTTTCTCCTCTCTTGCTTCTAATTTTCTAAGTTTTGATTTAATGAATTGACTTGGATAAGTTCTAGTTATGTTTCTAGGTTTAAACTGATTAAAACCTCATGATTTAGGGTTTAAACGACGTATCTAAGGGGTTAAACAAAATAGGAAAAGACCAAAAGACCCCTGAATTAACTGCTGTCGGAGTGATCGACGGTTTGGACCTACGGTCCGTCAATCAATCCACGGACCGTCGATTGGGTCCGTAGGTCGAGTCTGCCAGACAGGGCTTCACTAAAACGGGCATAACTTTTTACTCGGAGGTCGGAATTTAGCAAACTCAGTGGCGTTGGAAAGATAATTCAATTATCTATCTAACCATAGGTAATGGGACACATAATTCATTTTGTGCTAAGAGTTATGACCATCTGAAGTTGACCTACCAATAATTTTCACCTAACTGGCTGTTGACCTTCATCTACGGTTAGACCTACGGACCGTGGATCGAACGACGGTCCGTGCTGGTCAACCGTAGTTCGTGTCAGAGGCTGGGTAAAGGAGGTCTTGATCCACGGACACAGACCACGGACCGTGGTCTGATCTACGGACCGTGGGTCTGTCCGTGAGTCAAGACTTAGCCAATTTTCTGAGCTGGTTTGGGGAGGGGTTGCAGTGGCAAACCACGGATCACCAGCACGGGCCGTGGTCTGACCTACGGTCCGTGGATGGTGACCGTAAGTTGCACCTGCAACTTTTCAAAAATCTGCATTTTTAGTCTGTTTCGGATACGGGGTGTTACAGGTTGGGTTGGACTTGGTTAATATAACTTTGGCCTAATTAATAATGGGTTGTACCATTGTGGACTGTGGTTGCCTGGAAATTGGAATACAAATTATAATGTATTGAAAATTTTGGGTTTTCGATTAACCGAAATATAATATTTTAAAAATTGAAAAGTGAACTGAATAATTGTAATTTTAAAATTTGAAATCGTAATCGATCGAACAAATCCAAAAATCGAGATCGAAATTTAAAAGATTTGGTTCAGTAGGTTTTTTCGGTTTGTTACGAGCTACTCTCTGTTTAAAAAAGAACGATATATTTTTCATTTAAAAAGAATGATTTTTTTTGTAATATTTTAATTTCAATTTTTCACATGGCATATTTAAGGCCACAAAATTAAAAGCAATTTTATGAAATTTTTTACTATGGATAGGCACACCAACACAGAACAACTGCAAATTGACTCAGAGTTTGCAATGTGAATTGAACTTTGATTTCTCCCCATCATTAATGTAACACCCCAAAAATTTCTAAGTTAAGACCCGAACTATCCTTCATTTACTTGTAGGGTCATATCGGGTGATTCTTAAGTTGTCCAAATATGTAAAGGTAAATTCTTTAGTGTGTGAATGATTTTGAATATCAATTAAGGTCACTAGGAACTCCTAGCACAAAGAGTTGAACGTATCCTTACCGATTAAGTTTTGCTTCAAGATTCTCTTTATGTCAATTTCAAATGATCATATCTTTTTAGAATATAAAGAGTAATGTGGCCCATAACCTATCAAATTAAAGGTATTTGAATCTTCTTTCCAACGCCACTGATTTTATAACAATATGAGTTTTGAGTAAAAAGNATATATACTGCGTGGAGTCGCGTGGTGTGCCACATAAGTCAAAAGGTGTACAAAATTACAAAAAAAATGAGTTCAAGGGGGGTAATAGGACCTTAATTTAGTTAAGGTGTGTCTCTGGGATTTCGGTCATAGTCTAGGGGGTACTTGTGTCTTCTCCATTTTATGTTTGAATTACATCTACAATAGGTATACTTATAAGTATTGTGTTTTAAGTTTTACTTATGATTTATATTAGAAAGTATATTTAAGGGATTAAATATTATTACTTTGGTTATATATGTTATTAATTATTGATATAACCGAATAACCAAATCGAAAAAAGCCAAACCGAATAGAGAAAAACCAAACCAAACCAAATTTATTTTGGATCGGATTGGGTTACACTTTTACAAAACCAAAAACCGAAAATCCAAACCGAATAGTGTAAAACCAAACCAAAAAACCGAATGCACACCCCTAGGGGGGGGAGGTTGGAGGTGGTAAGGATCTTTTGAAACCCAATAGTTTAGGTATGATACTCGCAAAATTATACTTCCTCCGTCTCAAAATTATGTGATTTTTTGAATTTCAAAATTTAAACAAGTCTATTTTTATCAATTTTTTTCATATATTTTTTAAATATTTTAAATTGACAATTTGTTTCAAAAAATTTAAAATTTCATATGCAAATTCACAATCAAAATTACATGGTTTGACTCTCGAAAAGCAAAAGTATCACATAAATTAGGATGATTTATGCAGGAAAACCTATTCATCACTCAAAAAAATAATACAAAGAGCTTCCGGAACGTGATGTCCACATAGCATGTCATATTCCTTGATACAGGAGTTAATGAGTTTATAATAGCTTATGAATATTCTGTAAATATCCAATAATTTAAATATAAAACTCTTAAAATGGTGATAGTTTAAAATACTTTTTCACTCATAAATCCACCTCATTAATTATCGAAACTTGATGATTTTTCCTAATTAAGCAATGCAACTACTAATTTCTTCTCCTTTTCTCTTCTTTCTTGTCAATGAAATTAATTAAGATCTCGTTTGCATAATTACATAAATATAGAGTTTCTTATATATATAAAAGTGTTTAATATTATTTTTAAAAAGGTTATTTGAATTTCAGAAACTGAAAATCCATCCAACTGAGTGATAGTAGTATACGTGACTTGTAGTTTATTTATATTTTGTTCTATTTTTAATATAACATTGTAGTATTTTATATTTTTATATTAAAATGTGGCGCCTATTTTTACATTATCTATACAAAATTAAACTTGTCAGCAAACTATTTGAAATTGACTATTGAAAAATCAATATAAATCCATTCAGATCTTATAATTGACTATTGTGACCAATTACTTAGGGGTTCTTCAAAGTTCGAAATTACTTAAAATCCTTAAACTTAATTGACTCGAAGAATTAATTGAAGTTACATACATTGCTCATATAACATCAAGCCAAAAAAGCAAACCAAACCATTTTCCAACATGATTAATATGAAAAAAGGATTTTTATTTATTGAACCATATATATATGAAAAGGAGATACATAAATCATGGTTCAATTTTGCATATGAATAACATACATTGTAAATTAGTTTTGGTGAGTCTTGTGATCACTTTTTGTTCCATAATTTGGTGGAATTGGACAGAAGCACTTATGTTTATTCACGTCACATTTGGGGCTTGCGTCTTTACATCTCATAATCCTATCACAATCATCATCATTAGTGCATCCTCCTTTCGCATGGCTTCCTTGTCCTACCAACATTTACATTGTTGAACAAATCAGTGACATCTACAATTTTTTTTATAACGGATATTCAACATTTGAAAAGGTAAACAAATTATTAATTTTACTGGTCGATACATATAACATAAATCTTAGACACATAAATTGATAAGAAAATTGCTTACCAAACAACATAAGCAAAAAGGAGATCAAGAAAACCTTAAGGAATGTTGCCTTCTCCATTTTCTTTTCCAAGTTTTGTGGTAACACAAGAGTAATTAACTATATATGTGATTGTTATTATTGATTTTAATTGTCATTCTTAGCAATGTATTTATAGGGAAACAAAAGCATTTAGTTGATAGAGAAATAAAAACTTAGAAAAAGAAATTCAATGTACTTTCCCTAAATTAAAGAAGTCAAATCAAATATTAAGGTTATACAATACAAGTAATTTATGGGTAAATAATATTTTTTTTAAAAAATGAAGACATTGAATTATTTTGAAAAGTGAGTAATTTTCCTTTGTTGTTTGAGAATTAATCTAAATATCTTTAATTGAATATACTTTACAAGTTAAATGTTGATTTTAGAAAAATAAATAAAATAAATAACAAATAAATAACTGTTGATTTTAGCAATATATATATACAGAGAGAAAGCAATAAACATGCACCAAATTTTCATCTGATGCACAAATACCAAAAAAGATAAATTCTAATTTATCAAGATCAAACAGTTTTATGTCCTTTGCATAAATAGTGTAGCTAGCTAAAAAAATTAAATTAATCTAAGACTAAGATAACACAACCTTTTCTTTCATGACGTTCACTAGCTAATAGAGAAAAAAGTTTTTAGTTTTATACAGAATGTGTTTGGTACGATGAAAAATATTTATAGAAAGTATTTTCCAATTTTCTTATATGAACTTAATTTTTTCAAATTAAAGAAAACGACTTTCCTAAAAAGTAAAGAAAACATTTTTCAAAACTCTCTTTCAACGTTATCACTCGACTCCCGACCCGACTTAGGAGTCAACACTTCACCCCGACTCAGACTAGATTCTTGACCTTGACTCGGGCCTCGACTCTACTGTTGGCCCACAACCCAAATCTAGCCTACACCCGAACCAAGACCCAACACCTGATGCATACCTGACTCTTAACCCATGATCCAACTCCCGATCCCAACCCTAACCCTAGACCCTATTCCCAACCTTGACCCTTGACCTAACCTCGACCTCAATTTGAAACCCAAACTCCTAACCCAGCTTGAGAAACTCCCAACCCTGATCCAGAACCTCGACACTGACATTGAACATGATTCAGGATATATCTCTTGACCTTGAGTTGACCCGACCTTTATCTCGACTTAGGATCTGACTTTATTGACCCCGATCAAATTTACGACCCAAAATCAACTCCGAACCTACATAGGATCCAACTCCCGGTCCCTACCCATGATACATAAATGTGCCATTTAACTTGACCTCAACTAATATTTATGCCCTCCAACGTCGGATGTGCACATGTAGATACTTAAACTTGTATAAAGTTGAACAAGTAGACACATGTGTCCTACGTGACATGATACTCATAAAACGTCATGTTAGATACGGATTACTACACAATAGACAAACACATCTTTATGTGACATGATTAATTTTATTTTTTTAACCATTCTTAATTGTCACGATCCGAGCCTACACCCTGGACGGCCGCCACTTGAGAACCATTGTTCCAAACGAATCCCCATCCTGACTGACTACAAGCGGAAGACTAACTCAAGCATACACAAACATCAAACTGAAAGAAAAGATAGATCAACAGTTTCTTTAAATTTCAAAACTCTCTAAATATTCTAAGTATGAACATAGGTTTTAAATAAAACATCTGAAACTGAAAGACTCTCCAAAACTGTCTATCTATGAAGCCTCTACTATACAAAAATGAGGGTCGGGACAAGACCTACAACTCCTCAAAAGAACTACTACTAACAACTCATAAACCTAGAGTACTCTGAAAACAATGAGGTCTTACTCGAAAGTTGATGAGTAGATGAAGTGATCTCAACACTCTTGTTAAGGATCCTATGAACCTGTATCTACATCATTAAAAGATGCAGGTAGAATGACATTACTACATACAATATACGAGTATGTAAGATAACTGAAAACGAATAACTGAATAAAAGGACTGTAATAGATATAAATATATATACTCAATTGAATGTAAAAAAATAAATGAGTGAAATCATTAAAACTTTACAAAATACTTACTCATATTTAAACTCAACATATTAAGTGATATAATAAAAATATACTTTTAACTCTATTTAGGAGATTCTCTAACCAACAACCATCACTATGAGCTACAACGTCTCGACCACTCTACTAGAACTGTCCCATACCTTGTCAGGGTATAGAACACCTCAACTAAGTGGATCTACTAAGCTCTGCCCGAATGCACAAAATTCATCTAAAAAGTGTGATTATGTACCCAAGTTGGCATACATGGTTTATGAGGAATGTGAGTTGTCTGAACTCATCCCCATATCGGTGCTCAATACTACTCCTAATAATATATACTCATGCTCAATGTTTAAAAAACATACTTTTTATCTGGTTTGATGTAATTGCTCAAACTATCCTCTTAAAAGAGGTAACTACTCTTGGAGTAACTTTGAACTCATAATTCATTTAGAAACCAACGTTACTTTTTTTATCAATGTAAAAACTGATACCTTTGGGAATACTTAGTTCTCTTATACTTTTACTCAATTCATACTTGAAAACTCTTTCTAAAAAATATATCAAAATCATATTGTGATATGATCATTGATGACTCGGGAAGTCATATTGCATAAACATTAATGGTATATCTAGATACCATACTGCTTAAGCATTGAAGACATACTCGATTGTCATACTAATCATGTTTTAGAAACTCTTTCTCAAAACTCATCTTTACTTTCTCAAAAATTTAGTTCAAAACTCAAATGTTGGCTTTGAAAAGTTTCTCAAGATTTATAATTCAATTTATAAGGTTCATGCGGAATTATGGACATGAACGACTCAACTCAGGAATCTTAATAGCAATACGAAAACTCAGTACTCAGAACTCAAGAATTCAATGATACTACTCCTCTCAAGAATACACAATTCATAGAGTTCATGTAGAATTATGGACATGAACGACTCAACTCAAGGATCTCAATAACAATATAGAAAAACTCAACAATAGAACCTCAAAAACTCGGAACTTAACGATACTACTCATCTCAAGAATACTTAATTCATAGGGTTCATATTGAAATATAGACATGAACGAATCAACTCAAAATCTAGATACATAACATATAACAATTCAATAATTAGGAATGGAATTTCAAAAGAATCATGAACTCAAGAACTCAAAATCAACTCATCTCAAGAATACTCAAATCTAGGATAGAATCCTATATTAATCTTTTACAGAACAAGTAGACATATGTGTCCTACGTGACATGATACTTACAGAACGTCACGTTATATACAAGTTACTACACAATAGAAAAAGACATCTTTGCGTGACATGATTAATTTTATTTTTATTCTTAATTGTTACGATCTGAGCCTACACCTTGGACGTGGCCACCACTTGAGAACCATTGTTGGTCTCCAAGCGAACCCTCATCATGGTTGGCTACAAGCGAAAGACTAACTCAAGCATACACAAGCATCAAACTGAAAGAAAAGATAGATCAACAGTTTCTTTAAATCTCAAAGCCCTCTAAACATTCTAAGTATGAACATATGTTTTAAATAAAACATCTGAAACTGAAAGACTCTCCAAAACTGTCTATCTATGAAGCCTCTACTATACAAAAATGAGTGTTGGGACAAGACCCACGACTTCTCAAAAGAACTACTACTAACAACTCATAAAACTAGAGTACTCTGAAAGCAAAGAGGTCTTACTCGAAAGCTTATGAGCAGATTAAGTGATCTCAACAGACACTTGTTGAGGATCCTAAGAACCTGTATCTGCATCATTAAAAGATGCAGATCGAATGACATCAGTACATTGAATGTACGAGTATGTAATATAGCTGAATAACAAATAACTGAATAAAAGGACTGCAATAGATATAAATATATATACTCAATTGAATGTAAAGAAATAAATGAGTCAAATCATTAAAACTTTACAAAATACTTACTCATCTTTAAACTCAACATATTAAGTGATATAATAAAAATATACTTTTAAATCTATTTAGGAGATTCTCTAACCAACAACCATCACTATGAGCTACACGATGATACAATGTCTCGCCCACACTGTCAGAACTGTCCTATACCTTGTCAGGGTGTAGAACACCTCAACTAAGTGGATCAACTAAGTTCTGTTCGAAGGCACTTATGATTCATCTAAAAAGTATGATCATGTACCCATGTTGGCATACATGGTTTATGAGGAATGTGAGTTGCCTGAACTCATCCCCATATCGGTCCTCAATACTACTCCCAATAATATATACTTATGCTCAATGTTTAAAAACATACTCTTTCTGTGGTTTGAGGTAATTGCTCAAACTATCCTTTTAAAAGAGGTAACCGCTCTTGGAGTTTCTTTGAACTCATAATTCATTTAGAAATCAAAGTTTCTCTTTCTAAAAAATATATCAAAATCATATCGTGATGTGATCATTGATGACTCGAAAAGTCATACTGCATAAATATTGATGGTATATCTAGATACCATACTGCTTAAACATTGATGACATACTCGATTGTCATACTAATCATGTTTTAGAAACTCTTTCTCAAAACTCATATTTACTTCTTCAAAAATTTAGTTCAAAACTCAAATGTTGGCTTTAAAAAATTTCTCAAGATTTATAACTCAATTTATAGGGTTCACGTGGAATTATGGACATGAACGACTCAACTCAGAAATCTTAATAGCAGTACGAAAACTCAGTACTCAAAACTCAATGATACTACTCATCTCAAGAATACATAATTCACAGAGTTCATTCAGAATTATGGACATGAATGACTTAACTCAAGGATCTCAATAACAATATAGAAAAACTCAACAATCAGAACCTCAAAAACTCATAACTCAACGATACTACTCATCTCAAGAATACTCAATTCATAGGGTTCATGTTGGAATATAGACATGAATGAATCAACTCAAAATCTCAATACATAACATATAACAATTCAATAATTAGGAATAGCATTTCAAAAGAATCATGAACTCAATAACTCAAAATTAACTCATCTCAAGAATACTCAAATCTAGGAATAGAATCCTAGATTACTCTTTTACTAATTTGAAAGTAAATGTAGGGCGTGAGGAAGAACTAGTCCAACACTATGATAGTCTTACATACATAAAAGAACAAAGTTCTTGAAGAATCTTGAAGAAGAACTTGATTAAAATCCTTGAAATCCTAGCTTGAAGGAGAACAATCAATAAAACCTTTTTTGAGATTCTTCAGTTAGTTTCTTGAAATCTCTATGACCAAGAATTATGAATTTTCATTGGTGATTTATGATTGTATGGAAGAATTTAAGTTGGAAAGAATAGAATTCTCGGAGAAAGACTTACCTTGAAGAAGAATCTTGAAAAAGATGGAAAAAATCTTGAATAAAGTCTTTAACTTTGATTTTTCCTTAGGGTTTGAGAGAAAAGAGAATGATGTATTAAGAGATGAAAATCTGATTGTTTTGGGTTTTTAATTAGTCAAGACATTCGTTTAGGGTTTTCTTAGAGGTAAAAAGACAAAAAGGGCCCTTTTTAATGTTTTCTCGTCGGCTAATTCATCATTGCACTGTATCAGATAACTAAAATGGTCATAACTTTTTATTCAAAACTCGTATTATTGTAAATTTGGTGGCGTTGGAAAAAAGATTCAAATACATTTAATTTGATAGGTTATGAACCACATTACTCTTTATATTCTAAGAGATGGTCATTTAAAGTTGACACAAAGAGAATCTTGTATCAAAACTTAATCTGTAAGGATACTTTCAACTTTACTTTGTGCTAGGAGTTCCTAGTGGCCTTAATTGATATCCAAAATCATTCACACACTAAAGAATTTACCTTTACACATATGGACAATTTAAGAATCACCTGATATAACCCTACAAGTAAATTAAGGATAGTTCGGGTCTTAACTTAGAAATTTTTGGGGTGTTATATTAATGATGGGGAGAAATCAGAGTTTAATTCACATCACAAACTCTAAGTCAATTTTATAGACAGCCAGTCAAAAATTACTTTGTGTTGCACTAAATTCTCTAAACTATTTTTACAATAAAAAAGTTACTTATATTTGCCTAAACAATAAGTATCAATGTACATATCACGAAAAGCCATATGAGGAAATAAAAGAGACATCTTATATGATACACTTAAAAGGGAAACAAAATAAGGAAAGTTTGTTCAGGCACGCGTCTTCATTCCACGAGACAGACTCACAGACCGTCAATGGATCTATGGTCCGTGAGTCTGTTCCGTCAGCCAGGACTTAGAAACTATTTTAGCTTCCAAAAATCAGCTTCTCTGAAGCCAACGACGGAACACCAGTACGGACCGTAGATCAATCTATGGTCCGTCGATCCCTCTTCGTAGCTCCATACTTAGAATTCTCAAAAAATCAGATACTGGAACCCTTGCAGTCACATTCTACGGTTCACTATTACGGTCCGTAAATCAATTTACGGACCATCAATGGTCACCATGGTTCCACACTTGGTCAGATTCCTATTTCGTTGGACCCCTAAGATACGTCGTTTAGACCCTAAATCATGAGGTTTTATCATTTTAAGCCTAGAAACATAACTAGAACTTATCTAAGTCAAATCATTAATCAAAACTTAGAAAAATTAGAGCGTAAAAGGAGAAAAGAGGTCAAGAACCCTACTTCAAGAACGCAGCAAGTTTCCTTCAGTTCCAGCCCTGAAATTGAAAGATTTCTCCGTGGAATTCGTCACCAGGTAAGTGGGATTTCACTAGTGCATTCCTTTCGCCCATTAGGTCCTTAGAATTCAGTCAGATTCTTGATTCCATGTTATGAATACACCTAGGGTTTCTAGAATTTCAACGGATCATTATGAATTAGTTATTTAAATGTTCCAAATCAGATTATCATGTTATTGCTCAGTTTATTGCATGAATTTAAGAACCCTAGCTATGTATTTCTTTAGTTCTTGAATTACACTTGCTAGGTTAGATATCTAAGTTATTCAGTTATACATGCCTCAGTTATTAATGCATCATTATCAGATTAATTGTTGCATTCTTAGTTTGCATGTTCATTTTTGAGCTATCCAGTATTTACAGAAAACCAGTTAACCACTTAATTCATTGGGAGTAGCATAATACCGAGTTGGACTAGGGTTCAACGTACCCATATAGTCCTAGAACTACGAGCCACGTAGGTGTAAGTCCCCTCTGTGGGCAATATTAGTTTAGTGATCACGCCAGCATCCCTCTATACCTCTGGCAGGGTATACTGGGTCCTCTTGATGGGACATATACATCGGACTCCACATTTAGCTCATGTGGTTTTATTATCGGTTATTAGTAGCTCCCACAGTTCAGTCAGATCCTATTGCATTGACCATTTATCAATATATCCAGTATTCAGTTTCAGCATGTTATAAATTGGTCACTGCATTCAGTTATCTCAGCCTTCAGTATCTATATCATATTCAGATTATATCATTGCTTTATTGCTTTGTTCAGTTATATGTTATTTCAACTTTACTCTATCCTGCATGCTCAGTACCTTTCAAGTACTGACGCATACGTGCGCTACATCTTCTCATGATGTAGGTTCAGGTTCTCAGCATCCAGATCACACTTAGGTCGGTTCCCGATCTTCAGTTCAGCAACATCAGTGGTGAGTCTTCATTCTTCGAGGACTAGTGATATGTTTATCTTTATCGTTTTTAGTCTTTAGTTTCAGTTTTGCTAGACCTAGTTGGGGCATGTCCCAACATTTCTAGTCAGTTTAGAGGCTTATTTAAGACATAGTTAGATTCAACTTAGTATTTAGTTAATATCATCTTTGTATTAAACTCATCAGTTATTATTTATCTCAGTTATAGTATATGGGTATTCCCCATCTTTTCATTTTATTTATGATTTAGCTTCCGCATCAGTTTATTATCTTTAGTATGCTCATGATCAGGCCAGTAGGGTTAGCTTGGGATCACTTATGGTTCTAGGTCCCGTGTCCGCTTCTCGGGAAGTAACACTTTCCATATACAAGTTGGTAAAGAGACATACCTATGGGAGTCTTGTATGCAGTGCGATAGGCCCATAGAGTATCATCAAGCTTCCTTGACCAATCCTTTTTATTAGCATTCACAGTCTTCGCTAAAATCTATTTGATCTCTCTGTTGGACACTTTAATTTGCCCATTAGTCTGCGGATGGTAAGGAGTGGCTACCATTGTGGTGTACATCATATTTCTTAAGTAGCGCCTTGAACAACTTATTATAAAAGTGGGAACCTCCATCACTGATAATCTCCCTCGGTGTACCAAATCTGGAGAAGATATTCTTTTTAAAAATGCAGTGACACTTTTACCTTCATTGTTGGGGAGCGCAACTGCTTCAATCCACTTCGATACATAATCAACCGCAACAAGAATATACTTCATCCCATGTGAACTTACAAATGGACCCATAAAATCAATGCCCCATACATCAAACAACTCTATCACTAATATAAGATTCATATGAAGCTCTTGCCTCTTTGAAATTCCTCTTTCTCTTTGGCAACGATCACAAGACTTGGCGAAATCATTAGCATCTTGGTTGATGGTAGGCCAGTAGTACCCACATTGCAAAATCTTATGTGCAGTCCAAATACCACTATGATGCCCACCAACAGGCGATGAATGACACGCCTCAAGTACACTCAACATCTCAACCTCGTGCACACAGTGACGAATAATCCCATCAGCACAACTACGATACAAGTAAGGCTCATCCCAAAAGAATTTATTCACATCATGCATAAACTTTTTCATTTGGTGAAAAGACAAATCCGGTGGCACCAAGTCGCTTGCCAAATAATTAGCAAAGTCTGCGAACCAAGGGATTAGATCATGAGAAGCAGCCAATACATGTTCATCTGAAAAAACATCATTAATTTCAGCCCTATCACCAAGCTTTAGCATAGCCTCTTCCTCTAATCTGGACAAGCGATCGGCAACTTGATTTTCGGTCCCCTTTCTATCTTTTACCACAAAATCAAACTATTGCAACAATAATACCCATCTATTCAACTGCGATTTTGCATCCTTCTTCCCCATCAAATACCTCAATGCAGAATGGTCAGTATGCACTCTGACCTTAGTACCAAGCAAGTATGATCGAAATTTTTCGAATGCAAAAACCACCGCAAGAAGTTCTTGTTCAGTCACATTATAATTCTTCTGGGCCACATTTAGAGCTTTGCTAGCATAGTAAATATGGTGAAGAATTTTCTCTCTCCTCTGTCCTAGTAATACACCAAGCGCCACTCCACTCGCATAGCACATTACCTCAAACGGTTGTCCCCAATCTGGTGAAATAATGATAGGTGCAGTAACCAACTTCTCCTTCAACTCTCCAAATGCTCTCATACAAGTATCATCAAAATCAAACTTATACTCCTTTTCGAGCAGTTTGTATAATGGATGTGCCATTATAGAGAAGTCCTTGATGAACCTCCTATAGAAACCTGCATGCCCAAGAAAATTTCTAACACCTTTTACAGAGATAGGTGGTGGAAGCTTTTCTATTGCCTCTACTTTTGCTCTATCAACCTTAATGCCGTTTTTAGAAATCCGATGACCCAGAACTATCCCTTCTTTCACCATAAAGTGGCACTTCTCCTAATTTAGCACCAGATTGCACTCTTCACACCTTTTAAGCACCTTAGCCAAATGATCCAGACATCGATCAAAAGAGTCACCTACCACAGAAAAATCATCCATAAATACCTCAATAGTGTCCTCCACCATGTCAGAGAATATCGACATCATACAATGTTGGAAGGTTGTTAGAGCATTGCACAACCCAAATGGAATTCGTTTGAAGGCGAAAGTCCCATAAGGGTAAGTGAATGTGGTCTTCTCTTGGTCCTCCGGGGTTATAGAAATCTGATTGTTGCCCGAATAACCATCAAGAAAACAATACCAACCCTTACCTGCAAGTCTATCCAACATCTGATCCATAAATGACATAGGGAAATGGTCCTTTTCTGTCTAAGCATTTAGCTTTCGGTAGTCTATGCAGACTCTCCATCCAGTCACGGGCCGCATTGGAACAAACTCGTTTCTCTCATTAGAAACCACAGTAATCCCACCTTTCTTGGGCATACATTGAACATGGCACACCCAACTACTATCTGCAATGAGATAGATAACTCCAGCATCCAACCACTTGATGATCTCTTTTTTTACTACCTCTTGCATAGGCATATTTAATCTTCTCTGGTGATCAATACTAGGCTTGTGGTTTGGCATGAGTTGGATTTTATGAGAACATATACCAGGAGGAATCCAAATAATATCCGCAATAGTCCACCCAATAGCTCGCTTGAACCTTTTTGACATAGAAACCAAACACTCTACTTCTCGCCCATCCAAATCTGCCACAATGATGACCGGTAACGTCTCATCTTTTTCCAAGAATACGTACCTCAAATGTGATGGTAGAGCCTTAAGCTCCAATTTCGGTGCCTTCTTAACAGATGGTCTTGCAGGTGGGGATTCACGAGTTTTCATGTCTAACTCCAGCTTTTTTTGTTTCGAACGATATTCACACTTATCAAGGGCGGCGACCAACTCATCATACTCTTCAATATCATCACTCTCAAAGTTCATCATAACCGCTGCAAGTACCTCAACACCCAGTCTCTCTTCAATCTGCACTTGAGACCTACTCTCAACTCTATATGTTATCGCAGATACTGATTGGAGCTCACTACTCTGCTTCATAGACCTACATATATTGAAAGTTGTCTCTTCATTGTTCAGTTTGAACTTTATCTGCCTTTTTTCCATATCAACTAAAGCACACCCAATGGTAAGAAATGGTCCCCCAAGAATGATGGGAACCTCAAAATCGACCTCACAATCAAGAATCACAAAATTCGTCGAAAAGATTAACGACTCCACTTTTACTAGTACATCATGGAGCACACCAATGGGCCTCTACACAGTTCTGTCGGCCATGAGCAATCCCATCGCAGTCGGTTTTGGATCTCCTAGACCTAGCTCTTTGTAAATCGACAATGACATTAGATTAATGCTAGCCCCAAGATCACACAATGCCTTAGCAAAATGCAACAACCTGGATCCTCTTTCATCTGCACAAGGGACCTAGTAGCAATAACACTCTAATGTTGCAATCTATCATCATCCTCGAAGCTCACGACCCTTTTTTTTGTCACCATATCTTTCATAAATTTTGCATACCCAGGCATTTGCACCAAAGCCTCTATCAACGGAACATTGATTGGAAGTTGTTTCAACATGCTAATAAACCTGTGGTATTTGCCTTCTTCAGTCTTTTTCACTAACCTCTGTGGGAAGGGAGGTGGAGGTCTAGGTATGGGGATAACTTTCTGAGTTACCTTCGCTTCCTTTTCTGTCGCATTCTCGGACTATCCACTTACCTTGACCATATCATCATCTTTACTATTCTCAATTTCCACCCCATATGGCATAGGTGGATCAATGGTTTGCTCACCCCCTCTAGTAGTGACTGCCATACAATCCCCATCATTCTTTAGATTTTGGATGGTGTTGCTAGGAAGAGTTACAAGTTGACGTGGATTTACTGTAGTAGACATCTGATTCACCTACTGCTCAAGATGCTTGATTGACACTGCATGAGGATCAACTTTTTGACCAATACCAGACAAGTCATTTCTCATCTCATTCACATTGTCATCAGTTGCATTAAACCTCTTCATCATTTTCTGCATCATATCTTCAATACGTGACATACTACTCCCAGCTTCCCTAGGACCAAATTCCTGATTTTGAGGGGGAACATAAGGTCCAACCCGATCATTTCTGTTGCTATAGTTGTTTCGGTTATAGTTGTTGTCACGATTTAAGTTCCCATCCTGGACATATTGACATTCGCGGTTGTAATTGCCATAGTTTCGACCTTGGTTTCCTTGACCTTAGCGCCAATTATCCGTGTTGTAACCTTGGGCGTTTGGTCGGAAACCCCCCATCTGCTCATTCACCACATACGCATCCTCTTCAAAATAATACTCCTCTGCCGGTGGTGGAGTTCTAGTCAAATAGTTCACAACATTTACTTTCTCCGCTTCTCCAGTCACATGCTTTAACACTAACCCTAGTGTAGTTCTCATATGTTCCATCTCCTCGCGAATCTCATTTGCGGGCTGGTTGTTTGTAGCATGAACGGCAAATGTGCTCCTTCCAGTGTCTACTTTCTAGTGTATCAAGCTTTATTATTTCGAGATAGCTTCTCCATTTTCGCTGCAATCTGTGCAAAAGTGCATTCCCCATACGAACCTCCCGCAATAGTATCGAGCTCTACCTTACCATTATCATTATGTCCTTGATAGAAGTACTCCTTCAGTTACTCATCGTCAATACGGTGATTTGAGACACCTCTCATGAAGGCAGTGAACTTATCCCAAAAACTACTCATAGACTCTCTAGGTAATGCTACAAAGTTGTTGAGTTTATCCTTCTTGTTCAACTTCTTGGACACTGGAAAGAATCTTGCTAAAAACACCTCTGCCAGTTGCTCCCATGTATAGATTGAGTTGTAAGAGAGTTCATTGAACCACACTGCAGCATCTCTGGTCAATGATAGGGGGAACACATGTAACCCAATGACGTTCATATCCCAATCCGATCGATCTATGCAGCTTTTGCAGACATGGTTTAATTAGGCTATGTGCGCATGTGGTTCATCCGATGGCAAACCCGCAAACAAACCCCTCGCGGTAAGCATCTGCATCAAGCTACTGGTCACCACAAATGTATGCCCCTGAGGTAGAGGCGGTAGGACAAGAGGTCCATTAGAATCGGCAATATTAAGGTTGACCCTAAAATTGTCAAGCTGTCATGGTCCTTATAGGTCCTGTACCCTCAATGCATCTCCCAATCTATTTTCAGCTTGCACTTGATTATTCTCATCACCTACTCTCGGAGGTTGCAATCTAACTCTTTTACCTAAATCTTAATTGGAACTCCTTGATTATTCATTCTCCGCAAAGTTCAGTTCAGTTCTGGATCGTAAGAGTAAGTGGTTCGTCTTGGCTCCGTGTACTTGGCATACACTAGAGTAAGACCCTGAGAGAGACAAAAACAAAAGAAAAAGTAAATTAGGAAATATTTGTAAGCGATCGTGATCAAGTAAAGAACCCAACTTGTAGGTTGGGTCGATCCCACGAGGAATATGGTTTAGACTTAAGTTTAATAACGATTATATTCGTTTAGACAATGTATTTCCAAGACAAATAAGTAAAGGGGGGGGGATTTGTGTAATAAATTTTGGAAATTATGAAAGTAATTAGTAATGTAAGGTTCAAACTTTTGTTGTTATCAAATTGAGAAGGAAACTAGAGAGTACGTGTTCCCTATAAACTCATAACTCCGTAATCCTAGTAATAGCAATCCCTTTCTAGTGTATTACATGCAAAGCGATAAGTTATGTATCTCTAAATCCTTGGTCTGGCATTTAGAGAATTTCACCCCCCACCTTGGTCTGGCTACGTGTGTATAATTTATTAACTCTTATCATTGCCTCATATTAGACGTCACATCAATGTATGGCTTAGCTTTCACCCTCGCACCAATCGACATTAATTCTATTAGATAGTATAATACTAAATCTATGTTGATAATTCTTTTCTTATTAACTACCTCCTTGGTCCTACAAGTAGCAACAAGACGTGTTTTAACGTTTGCAACCGCTAAAAGACTTCTAAACGAAAGAATTATCAATGCATGCAAAACACTATTCGGGAATTACTTAGTTACTATTCATACTTCGTTAATCGTTCATGGTTCCCACAAGTTTAGTTGTGGATTTAGTTACCCATATTAGTACGAACACAATTCATATTTTTAGATGAAGAAATCATGAACTTACGTAATAAGAAGAATAGACCCAGAATCTCAACTTGAATTTCAAAGTAAAACTCTTCAAAATGAACTTAGGAAATCAATAATTGCTAAAGTTGCAAATTAATCTCCAAAGCCAAAAACTAGAACTAAAATAATAAAGTCTAACCCCCAAAAACGAGGTTTACATACCCTATTTATAGAAAACAAGTCCTAAATTAAAAGGGAAACAAAATAAGGAAAGTTTGTTCAGGCATGCGTCTTCATTCCACGAGACTGATTCACTGACCTTCAATGAATCTACGATCCGTGAGTCTCTTCCGTCAGCCAGGATTTAGAAACTATTTCAGCTTCCAAAAATTAGCTTCTCTGAAGCAAATGATGGAACACCAGTACGGATCCCTCTCCGTAGCTCCATATTTAGAATTCTCCAAAAGTCAGGTACTGGAACCCTCGCAGTCACATTCTACGGTTTATTAGTACGGTCCATAGATCAATCTACGGACTGTCAATGGTCATCGTGGTTCCACACTTGGTCAGATTCCCTGATTCTCCTTCCATGTCTTGAACTGTTGATCTACGATCACCATCTACGGAGCGTCAATGGACCTACGATCCATAGATCACCTTCGTAGAAACCCTTTTCTGCATTTCTCTCAGCTGTCTCTTTACTTCCGTGCCTAAACATCTTTCCTGCAAAACATGATAAAAACACATAAAAACCAATACAAAAAGTCCCTAGACACACATAATTCTTAAGTGAAATGTATTAAAAAATACCGTAAACTTACGGTATATAAATGATGCACCTACTTGGTCTTTTGAGCTGGTCAATAAGTCAAAGTAGGTGATGTACTTGGTCCTTTGGGCTGGTTAATAAGTCAAAGTAGGTGATACACCTACTTGTCACCTACTAGCTTAGTTAAGTCAAGCAAGCACCTCAATATTTTATTCCATTTCTAGACCTTAATACCTTTAACTTAACTTAACTTAAAACTTATGTCAATTTAAACTTTAGACTCAAATACCACCTTATGATCACAAGTTTAAATACCTCCATCGATTTCAACTTAATCGGGTTGCATTAATATATACGGACAGTTCACTTTAAACCTATTCTATTGTCACCAGTCGCATGGGAAATCGAGTCCATAACTATACCACTGAGCAATTTATAAGTGTCATATAAATAGAACTAGTACACGTAGAATATGGGGTGTTACAGAAGGATCCAGAGCTAGTAGTGGACCCTCCAGCAGCTCATATACCAACTTCGCCGGTGGGGCAGGGGACAACCTAGGCGCCACCTAGACCAATTCTGACTCCAGATCTCTAGGTCGCTATTGCATAGCTCTTGGTGTGCTTGGGGGTATGTAGCAGCAACCCGCCGCAGCTACACCAGCACCAGTATGGCAGGATCAGCCTACAATGAAGGCACCTCAGATCCAGGTACCACTTAAGGGAGTAAAACCATTGGCAGCGGACATACCTATGCTGCTCGAGGACTAGAAGATGCTTGGTGTGTTTCTCCGGTTGACACCACCGAGGTTTTTTGGGGCTGTGGGTGAATGCCCACGAGTTTCTTACTACTTTCTGTGATAGGCTTCACACTTTGGGCCTAGTGGAGTCTAGAGGTGGTGGCACACATTCATTCAGACCAGACAAGTCGGGTGTGTCATGGGTTGAGTTTTTTGAGGTCTTCTTGGCCAAGTTTATATCTCGTAGCGTCAGAGACCACCTCAGGGATCAATCCTACAAGTTGGATAAGTGCTCCATGTCAGTGGCAGAGTACATGACTAGGTTCCATGATCTCTCCCGTCATGCAGAGATGATATTACCTATAGAGGAGGAGAGGGTTAGGTGCTTTCTCCGTGGGTTAAGATTACAATTTAGGCTTGAGACCCAATCATTGGTTTCTGCGGGACGATTCTTTTTAGACTTGGTTGACCATTCCAGTACTATAGAGCATCTTCCTCGTGAGGCCCAAGGAGGCTGCGAGAAGAGGGCAATGCATGAGTAAAACTACAATGACTCCCGCCCAGGTCTAGGGATTATCATGACAGGACCCAAAGACAATTTCGACAGGGTTAGTCTAGCAAGCCTACCCAGGCCTCTCTTCAGGCATCAGATAGTCGTCGGAGCTAGGCCAATTCGAGTGAGGATGTGATGTGTTTCGATCGGGCTTTTCAGGCCATAATGGTTGTTTTTTTGGGAGTCACACTCGGCATGGTTGCTTCGAGTGTGGTTAGATGGCTCATTGGGACATGGACTATCCTCAACATAGTCAGATTGCTCCCACTCCTCAGGCAACTCCCCCAGCTTTATTAACACCTCCAGCTAGAGGTCGTGGTCAGGGTCAGCACCATAGAGGTGGTCATCAGGGTATATGCGGTGGTCCCCAACGAGGCAGGTTAGGTGGTAGGTTTGAAAGTCAAGGCAGAAGCAGACATAGTCATTTCTATGCAACTCCAGCGAAGGCGGAGACTAAGTTATCAAACAATATTATCACATGTACAGTTCTTTTACGCCAGCAACCTTCCTTGGCTTTATTTGATCCAAGCTCTACTTTTTCGTATGTTTCTGTTTACTATGCCTTTCCCTTGAGTATGAGTTCTGAGCCTTTGGTAGCGCCGTTATCGACCCCTGTTGGTGAGTCTTTAGTAGTGGATTAGATATTTCGATCTTGCTTAGTTACTATTCATGGGTGTGACACCCGTGCTGACCTTATATTGCTTGACATGGTTGATTTTGACGTGATTCTGGGCATGGACTGGTTATTCCCTTATCACGCTATTTTAGATTGCTTCTCTAAGACCGTTACCTTAGTCATTCTTGGTATTCCTCTGATGGTGTGGCAGGGATCTCATAGTAGCACACCAGTTGGGGTTATCTCTTTTATTCGGGCTAGAAGGCTAGTAGCTAGTAGATGTTTATCATATTTGGGCTATGTGTGTGATGTGAGTAGGGAGGTCCCTCTGGTTGAGTCAGTTCCTGTTGTTTGTGACTTCTTAGATGTGTTTTTTACTGACGTATCTGGCCTACCCCCAGAGCGTGCTATTGATTTTTTGATTAAGCTTGAGTTGGGTACCCTACCTATTTCTATTCCGCCATATCAGATGGCTCATACAGAGCTCAAGGAGCTCAGTGTTCATCTTCAAGATCTCTTGGGTAAGGATTCATCAAACCTAGTGTATCGCCTTAGGGCGCTCCCGTTCTTTTGGAAAAGAAGAAGGGCAGTATGATGCGTATGTACATTGACTATAGGTAGCTGAATAAGGTGACGGTGAAGAATCGATATCCTCTGCCTAGGATTGATGACCTATTTGACCAGCTACAGGGAGCTTTAGTTTTCTCTAAGATTGATTTGAGGTCTGGTTACTATCAGCTGAGGACTAGGGCAGCGTACATCCCTAAGCTTGCATTTAGGACCCGTTATGGCCATTATAAGTTCTTGGTGATGTCCTTTGGGTTGACTAATGCCCATGCTGCCTTTATGGACTTGATGACACACGTTTTCGGGCCTTATCTTGATTCATTCATCATAGTCTTCATTGATGACATTTTAATATACTCGCAGAGTAGGGATGATCATAAGAGACATTTGAGAGTTATGCTCCAGACTTTGAGAGATCAACGACTTTATGTCATGTTTTCGAAGTGTATATTTTGGTTAGACTCTGTAGCGTTCTTGGGGTACGTTATATACAAGGAGGTCATGATGGTAGTTCCGGCGAAGATTGATGCTATTTGTGAATGGGCTAGGCCTACCTCAGTTACTGAGATTCAGAGTTTCGTTGAACTAGCAGGCTACTACAGACGGTTTGTGGAGGGTTTCTCTATCTTGGCAGTACCTCTGACCCGGTTGACTCGTGTTTATGTTCTATTTGTTTGGTCAGAGGAGTGTGAGGTGGGCTTTTTGAGGCTCAAGAAGTTATTGACCACTGCTCCTATATTGACTCTTTCAGTTGAGGGCAAGAGATTCATGGTTTATTGTGACGCATCTGGCGTTGGTTTGGGGTGTGTATTGATGCAGAAGGACCGAGTTATTGCTTATGCGTTGAGACAACTTAAGTTGCATGAGCGCAACTACCCCACCCATGTCTTGGAGTTGGCAGCGGTAGTTTTCTCGCTTAAGATTTGAAGGCACTACCTGTATGGAGTTTGATGTGAGATCTATACCGATCATAGAAGTCTTCAGTACATTATGAGCCAGAAGGACCTTAATTCGAGGCAGCGTCGTTGGATTGAGCTTATGAAGGACTACGACCTCTCTATTCTCTATCATCCAGGCAAGCCGAATGTGGTAGCGAACGCCTTGAGCCAAAAGGTTGTGAGTATGGGTAGTTTATCATTCTTATTTGTTGAGGAGCGACCCTTGGCTTTGGACATTCAATTCTTAACTAATAGCATGAGTCGGTTGGATACTTCAGATTCTAGACGCGTCTTGGTATGGGAGTTCAGTCTTCTTTGCATGATAGGATCTGTGGTTGCCAGTTTAAGGATGCGGCGTTTGTGGCCCCTAAAGATCGAGTGTTAGCGGGTGATGGTGATTTAGATCCTGATGAAGTGTTGAGATTCGACAGCTGTATCTGTTTTCCAAGAGTTGGGAATTTGGTACGGTTGATACTTTGTGAGGCGCATGAGTCTAGATACTCTATCCATCCTGGCACAACGAAAATGTATCGTGATTTTAGGCAGCATTACTGGTGGAGTGTCATGAGGAAATATATTGTTGACTTTATTTCCCGTTGCTTGTGTTGTCAGCAAGTAAAGGCCGAGCATTTGAGGCCTGGTGGTGAGTTTCAGAGATTACCCATTCGAAAGTGGAAGTGGGATCGCATTACTATGGATTTTGTGGCTGGCCTACCACGGACTTCTAGAGGTGTTGATAGCATTTGGGTCATCGTTGATGGATTGACCACGTCAGCACATTTCATTCATGTTCCGTCTTCATTTAGTGCTGAGAGGTTAGCTCATATCTACATTTGTGAGGTGGTTCAATTCATAGGGTTCCAGTTTCTATTATATCAAATCGGGGTTCTCAGTTCAGATCTAGCTTTTGGAGGACCTTTCCGGATGAGTTGGGCACCCGGGTTGACCTTAGCACAGTTTTCCACCCGCAGACTGATGTACAGTCGGAGCGTACTATTTAGGTCCGTGAGGACATGTTGCGGGCTTGTGTTTTGGAGTTTGGTGGTCATTGGGACCAATTCTTGCCTTTGGCGGAGTTTGGATATGACAATATCTACCATTTAGATGGCCCAATTCGAGGCCTTGTATGGTAGGTGTTGTTGCACTCTGGTGGGTTGGTTTGAGTTTACAGAGCCTAGGCCACGGGGTACAGATTTGATTCAATAGGCTTTAGACCAGGTGATAATGATTTAGGATAGACTCAGGATGGCTCAGAGTAAGCACCAGAGTTATACGGATCAGAGGCGTCGACCTTTGAGATTCTCTATTGGTGATCGGGTATTTCTTCGTGTGTCGCCCATGAAGGGCCTGATGAGGTTTGGGAGACAGGGTAAGGCTAGCCTCAGGTACATTGGGCCTTTTGAGATACTCTGGACAGTTGGGGAGGTTGCTTATGAGTTGGCCCTACCCCCAGCATTTTCAGCCGTCCACCCGGTTTTTCATGTCTCGATGTTGCGCCGGTATGTTGAAGTTGAGTTAGATGACCATTTGACATTAGTAGAGGAGCTAGTTGTCATTCTAGCTAGAGATGTGAGGAGATTGCGCTTGAGAACCATTCCTGTTGTTAAGGTTTGTTGGAGGCATCGTCCAATCAAGAAGGCTATGTGAGAGACCGAACAGGAGATGCGAGAGCAGTTTCCTAGCTTGTTTGAGTCTCCAAGTACTTCTTGACCCTTAGTTTCGCAGACGAAAGTCCTTTTTAGTAGTGGATGTTGTAATGACCCCCATTTTCTGTGGTTATCCTTTTGTGTGTCATTTAAAGCGTTTCTGAAGCGGCCCAAGTCATTTATGGCTTGCTGGGACTGACAGTTTGATTACCTGGTCGTTTGTTTGGTTATTGTGTGAGTTTTAGTGGTTTTGGAGCTTATGAACCTTAAACGATCCTTTTCGATCAAAAGTTCAAGAAGATGACATATGAATCCAATTTTGACGATTCCATCAGCTCTGAATGGGTCATTTTAGGCTAGTAGCAAGGTCGTCATGGCTCCCGAGGTTTTCAGTGTGAGTCGGTGCGTTTAGTCATTTTAACTTTAAGTTTAAGCCTAAGTTTGACTTTAGTCAACATTCTGAGTAAATGCGCTCGGATGAGAATTCCGTAAATGTGGTTAGCTCCAGAATGTCTAGATTGGTCTAAATTGACCCTTCTTTTGTGTCACGCAGATTCTGAGCTTTTTCCGTGCCATTTGTGGTTTTTGAGTTAAAATGGTGGTTTGGTGTGAGATCCACTTTTTGTTAAGATGACATCGTATGAAAATTTTGACTGCTCCATTGTGTCCGAAATATCAAATTTGATATGGTCACATATCTCATTTACGTGCACGAGGTTTCGAACGAGTTCAGAGCTCCCCGTCGTAGTTTTTAAGTTATTGAAAAATGTTGAAAATCTGGTGTATTTATGTAGAAATATCAGCACTTGTTCAAAAACTTTAAAGGGTCCTAACTCCCTCATTTCTCAGCCAAATAAGGCGATTCGAAGTGCGGGAGCATCGTCTTTTTGGTGGCTTCAATGTAGAGTGTTCGGAAGTTGCGGGTCCGCATCGTTCAAGGTAAATTTCATAATAATTTTGACTGTTTAACCCTTTTTTCAGTTTTTGTTTTTAGCCTTCTTATTTTGGTCATATCTCGCTCATTTTAGGTCGGTTTTGGGTGATTCAAAGTCTCACGTGTTGAGAATTATCTAGGCTACACCGTGGAGTATTCAAAGAGTGTTAAGCACCCTTTGATTCTTATAAATTTTGAGTTTAGCCTACTGCATGTTTCTTTTTAAGTTGATTAAAGTGTGGCTTTTATTGCATGTTGGATTTTGCTGTATTTTGAGCCATGAATTGTGTTTCATTTTGGAATACAAGTTCGGGATACTGTTTTGGGTCTCTTGGTGGAGTCAAATGTGCACTGTTTGGTGTGGGTCCCACGATTCTCATTTTGAATCCAAAATTGTTCCGTCTCCGTTTGTTGTGATTTTGGTATCTTAATGACCGTACTAACATTTTGAACCTATATTAGATAGAGTGACATCATTCAAAGGCCGTTCGGGAAGGAAAAGCTCCAACAAAGTGATTTGGAGCAAGCGCAATCGGCCTTTAGGTAGGCTACAACTTCCTTTCTATTAGATTGAACTTAATTGTGTAAAAACATGTGGATTGGAGTGAATTTGGGATGGGTACCAGCTTCTTACTTTATTTTGATTAGATACCTTGTGCTAGGATTGATTGACCATATTTCGGGCATAATACATATTAGTCGGGTCAGTAGAATCACATGCTTATGTGTTAAATGCTATTGTATGCCTGTATGATGTGTATTACATGCTTTATTCATCATCAACTGTAAGCATGATGTCCTTAGGCTAGCGTTGCCTTAAACTTATGACCTATGTGGGCTGGATAGCCTTGAATTTCTGCCGATGTCGTTCGGATGACTTAGCTCCTTGTAGACTGGAGTAGTAGACTTGAGTCTGATAGTTTGAGCCTTATATTAGGTGTTATCGCTGTTTGTTGCACTTTTGTATTTTCTCCATCTAATTTTGTTGTTCCAATGCGTTCTCGAAAGTTCGGTGCATGAATAGAGGTGTGGGATTGAGATAGTATAGGCTTGGAGCCTTTTCTGTGATTTCTTAGAGTGGACGGCGTTCCACTGTGGCTGTTGCTGGATTAGATCCTATTGGAGATACCATCACCCCCGGGGTTGTTCTTTCTAGCTGGGTTGGGAGCGTATCGTTGGCTGGGTGGACTCGGTGATTTCGGTAATCACCCCCGGCCTCTCTTTCTTGATGGGTTGGGGGCGTGCTACTGGCTGAGTGTCCTGGGGTCGCTCTTTCTAGCTGGGCAGGGAGATGACTGCATGATAAGACGACTCGCGATATCTACCTCCCTCTCGGGTCCCTCTTTCTAGCTAGCCTGGGAGTGGACTATATGATTGGGTGCCCCTAGGGTTACTCTTTCTAGCTGGGCTGGAAGTGCACTGCTGGCTGGGTGGAGTCTGATGGATTATCTTTATTACTTTGGGCTAGGAGCCCGATTTTCTTCTTTCTCAGTAGACTTAGCTAATATGTGTATCTGTCGGGCTTATGGGGTTCGTTCAGGTTTTATTTAACCTTGCGCACTAGTGTACATTCTGGGCTCATGGATTCCAGTTAGGTTTAGTTTAGTTTTACTTAGTTTATTATTGGTATGCTCGTGTGCTTTCTTTTCATATCCGCTTTGACCTCTCTATGTCTAGATTCTATCATTTCTTATTGTTTTTACCCCTTTTTGCTTAATCGGCCTTTGATACCTACTGAGTACCTGTTGTTTTGGTACTCATGCTACACTCTGCATATATTTCGTGATACAGGTCCCAGTATTAGTTACCAGCGGTGATTAGTTCCAGCCTTCTTTTGCAGCTGTGATTCAGAGACGAGGGTGAGTACTTGGCGTTTGGGGTTTGTCATGTCTCCTTCTTTTGTTTTATCTAGTCTTGTTGATTTTGAGACACGCTTTGTTGTGGTTTACTTTTGGGACTTGTACTCTTTATTAGATAGCTCTGTACTATTAGCTTCCAAGTACTGAGAGGGATTTCTGTATATATTTATTTTGGTTTGCTTCCGCCTTGTTGTCCTTGTTTAGATTATTATTTTCTGCCCTTACACTCATTACTTGATGTTCTGGGTTATGAGTTGACTTATCTACTAGTGGGGTATAGTAGGTGTCATCATGACTCGAGAAATTGGTTCGTGACACAGATCACAGTAGATATAGAGAGGAAAAAGAAAGTGTCAGGCAATAGTTGTCTTGTTGTCGGTATCGACAATGGTGGATTTAAGAGTTGTTCACTTATTTGTGAGAATTGTATAGATGGTGAATAAGATTTATTTTTGAGAGTGAGTGTGGTGTTTGAGTTTAGAGATTTCAAATTTTAGTTGGGTTGGACTTTGTTAATATAACTTTGGCCTAATTAATAATGGGTTGTACCGTTGTGGACTATGGTGGCCTGGAAATTGGAATACAAATTATAATGTATTGAAAATTTTGGGTTTTCGATTAATCGAAATATAATATTTTAAAAACCAAAAACTGAATTGAATAATTGTAATTTTAAAATTTGAAACCGAAATCGATCGAACAAATCCAAAAATCGAGATCGAAATTTAAAAAATTTGGTTCTGTCGGTTTTTTCAATTTGTTACGAGCTACTCTCTGTTTAAAAAAGAATAATTTTTTTTGTAATATTTTAATTTCAACTTTTCACATGGCATATTTAAGGCCACAAAATTAAAAAGCAATTTCATGAAATTTTTTACTATGGATAGGTACACCAACACAGAACAACTGCAAATTGACTCAGAGTTTGTGATGTGAATTGAACTCTGATTTCTCCCCATCATTAATGTAACACCCCAAAATTTTCTAAGTTAAGACCCGAACTATCCTTCATTTACTTGTAGGGTCATATCGGGTGATTCTTAAATTGTCCAAATGTGTAAAGGTAAATTCTTTAGTGTGTGAATGATTTTGAATATCAATTAAGGTCACTAGGAACTCCTAGCACAAAGAGTTGAACGTATCCTTACCGATTAAGTTTTGCTTCAAGATTCTCTTTATGTCAATTTCAAATGATCATATCTTTTTAGAATATAAAGAGTAAAGTGGCCCATAACCTATCAAATTAAAGGTATTTGAATCTTCTTTCCAACGCCACTGATTTTATAACAATACGAGTTTTGAGTAAAAAGTTACGACTATTTTAGTAACCTGATACATCGCGATGACGAATTAGCCGACGAAAAAACATTAAAAAGGGCCTTTTTGTTTTTTTTACCTCTAAAAACCCTAAACGGATTTCTTGACTAATTAAAAACCCAAAATAATCAGATTTTCATCTCTTAATACAGCATTCTCTTTTCTCTCAAACCCTAAGGCAAAACCCTAAGGAAAAATCAAAGTAGAAAACTTCATTCAAGATTTATTCCATCTTTTTCAAGATTTTTCTTCAAGGTAAGTCTTTCTCCGAGAATTCTATTCTTTCCAACTGAAATTCTTCCATACAATCATAAATCAATAATGAAATCATAATTCTTGGTCATAGAGATTTCAAGAAACTAATTCAAGAATCTCAAAAAAGGTTTTATTGATTGTTCTCCTTCAAGCTAGGATTTCAAGGATTTTAATCAAGTTCTTCTTCAAGATTCTTCAAGAACTTTGTTCTTTTATGTATGTAAGACTATCATAGTGTTGGACTAGTTCTTCCTCACGCCCTACATTTACTTTCAAATCAGTAAAAGAGTAATCTAGGATTCTATTCCTAGATTTGAGTATTCTTGAGATGAGTTAATTTTGAGTTATTGAGTTCATGATTCTTTTGAAATGTTATTCCTAATTATTGAATTGTTATATGTTATGTATTGAGATTTTAAGTTGATTCGTTCATATCTATATTTCAACGTGAACCCTATCAATTGAGTATTCTTGAGATGAGTAGTATCGTTGAGTTATGAGTTTTTGAGGTTCTGATTGTTGAGTTTTTCTATATTGTTATTGAGATCCTTGAGTTGAGTCATTTATGTCCATAATTCTGAATGAACTCTGTGAATTATGTATTCTTGAGATGAGTGAAATCATTGAGTTCTGAGTACTGAGTTTTCGTATTGCTATTAAGATTTCTGAGTTGAGTCGTTCATATCCATAATTCCGCATGAACCCTATAAATTGAGTTATAAATCTTGAGAAACTTTTTAAAGCCAACATTTGAGTTTTGAACTAAATTTTTGAAGAAGTAAAGATGAGTTTTGAGAAAGGGTTTCTAAAACATGATTAGTATGACAATCGAGTATGTCATCAATGTTTAAGCAGTATGGTATCTAGATATACCATCAATATTTATGCAGTATGACTTTTCGAGTCATCAATGATCATATCACGATATGATTTTGATATATTTTTTAGAAAGAGTTTTCAAGTATGAATTGAGTAAGAGTATACGAGAACTAAGTATTCCCAAAGGTATCATTTTTTACATTGATAAAAGAGAAACTTTGATTTCTAAATGAATTATGAGTTCAAAGAAACTCCAAGAGCAGTTACCTCTTTTAAAAGGATAGTTTGAGCAATTACCTCAAACCAGAGAAAGAATATATTTTTAAACATTGAGCATGAGTATATATTATTAGAAGTAGTATTGAGGACCGATATGGGGATGAGTTCAGACAACTCACATTCCTCATAAACCATGTATGCCAGCATGGGTACATGATCATACTTTTTAGATGAATCCTAAGTGCCTTCGGACAGAGCTTAGTTGATCCACTTAGTTGAGATGTTCTATACCCCGACAAGGTATAGGACAGTTCTGACAACGTGGGCGAGACGTTGTATCATCATGTAGCTCATAGTGATGGTTGTTGGTTAGAGAATCTCCTAAATAGATTTAAAAGTATATTTTTATTATATCACTTAATATGTTGAGTTTAAAGATGAGTAAGTATTTTTTAAAGTTTTAATGATTTCACTCAGTTATTTCTTTACATTCAATTGAGTATATATATCTATATATATTGCAGTCCTTTTATTCAATTATTTGTTATTCAACTATATTACATACTCGTACATTCAATGTACTGATGTCATTCGATCTGCATCTTTTAATGATGCAAATACAGATTCTTAGGATCCTCAACAAGAGTCTGTTGAGATCACTTAATTTGCTCATAAGCTTTCGAGTAAGACCTCCTTGCTTTCAGAGTACTCTAGTTTTATGAGTTGTTAGTAGTAGTTCTTTTGAGAAGTCGTGGGTCTTGTCCCGACACTCATTTTTGTATAGTAGATGCTTCATATATAGATAGTTTTGGAGAGTCTTTCAGTTTCAGATGTTTTATTTAAAACATATGTTCATACTTAGAATATTTAGAGAGTCTTGAGATTTAAAGAAACTGTTGATCTATCTTTTCTTTCAGTTTGATGCTTGTGTATGCTTGAGTTAATCTTCCGCTTGTAGCCAACCATGATGAGGGTTCGCTTGGAGACCAACAATGGTTCTCAAGTGGCGGCCACGTCCAGGGTGTAGGCTCAAATCGTGACAATTAAGAATAAAAATAAAATTAATCATGTCACGCAAATATGTGTTTTTCTATTGTGTAGTAACTTGTATATAGCGTGACGTTCTGTGAGTATCATGTCACGTAGGATACATGTGTCTACTTGTTCAACTTTATACAAGTTTAAGTATCTACATGTGCACATACGACATTGGAGGACATAAATATTAGTTGAGGTCAAGTTAAAAGGCACATTTATGTATCATGGGTAGGGACCGGGAGTTGGATCCTATGTAGGTTCGGAGTTGATTTTGGGTCATAAATTGTATCGGGGTCAATAAAGTCAAGAGATATATCCCGAATCATGTTCAATATCAGTGTCGAGGTTCTGGGTCATGGTTGGGAGTTTCTCAAGTTGGGGTTAGGAGTTTGGGTTTCAAATTGAGGTCGAGGTTGGGTCAAGGTAGGGAATAGGGTCTCAGGTTAGGGTCGGGATCCAGATCGGGAGTTGGGTCATGGGTTAAGAGTCAGGTATGCATCAGGAGTTGGGTCTTGGGTCAGGTGTAGGTTAGATTTGGGTTCTGGGTCAATAGTAGGGTCGAGGCTCGAGTCAAGGTCAAGAGTCTAGTCCGAGTCGGGGTGAAGTGTTGACTCCTAAGTCGGGGTCGGGAGTCGAGTGATAAGGTTGAAAAAGAGTTTTGAAAAATGTTTTCTTTACTTTTTAGGAAAGTCGTTTTCCTTAATTTAAAAAAATTAAGTTCATATAAGAAAATTGGAAAATACTTTCTAAAAATATTTTTCATCGTACCAAACACACCCTTTATAAAACTTAAAACTTTTTTTCTCTATTAGCTAGTGAACGTCATGCAAGAAAAGATTGTGTTATCTTAGTCTTAGATTAATTTAATTTTTTTAGTTAACTACACTTTTTATGCGAAGGACATAAAACTATATATATATATATATATATATATATATTTTATTTATTTTTCTAAAATCAACATTTAACTTGCAAAGATATATTCAATTAAAGATATTTAGATTAATTCTTAAACAACAAAGGAAAATTACTCACTTTTCAAAATAATTTAATGTCTTCATTTTTTTAAAAAATTACTCCCTCCGTCCATTTTATGTGGCAACATTTGACCGGGCACGGAGTTTAAGAAATAAATGAAGATTTTGAAATGTTTACCAAATTGTCCTTTTAAAAAGTAGACTCAATTTCTCTCTCCTCATAAATGTATTGGAGTATTATTTTAAGATTAAGTGGGACCAACAAGGATAAAAAAGGAATTGTACCTTTAAATACTTTCCATATAAGGAAATGTGACATTCTTTTTGGGACTGACCAAAAAGGAAATGTTGCCACATAAAATGGGACGGAGGGAGTATTATTTACCCATAAATTACTTGTATTGTGTAACCTTAATATTTGATTTGACTTCTTTAATTTAGGGAAAGTACATTGAATTTCTTTTTCTAAGTTATTATTTCTCTATCAACTAAATGTTTTTGTTTCCCTATAAATACATTGCTAAGAATGACAATTAAAATCAATAATAACAATCTCATATATAGTTAATTACTCTTGTGTTACCACAAAACTTGGAAAAGAAAATGGAGAAGGCAACATTCCTTAAGGTTTTCTTGATCTCCTTTTTGCTTATGTTGTTTGGTAAGCAATTTTCTTATCAATTTATGTGTCTACAATTTAAGCTATATGTATTGACCAGTAAAACTAATAATTTGTTTACCTTTTCAAATGTTAACTATCTGTTATAAAAAAATTTGTATACATCACTGATTTATTCAACGATGTGAATGTTGGTAGGACAAGGAAGCCATGCAAAAGGAGGATGCACTAAGGATGATGATTGTGTTAAGATTATGAGATGCGTAGATGCAAGCCCCAAATGTGACGTGAATAAAAATAAGTGCTTCTGTCCAATTCCACCAAATTATGGAACAAAAAGGGTTCATAAGACTCACCAAAACTAATTTACATGTATGCAAAATTGAACCATGATTTATGTATCTCCTTTTCATATATGGTTCAATAAATAAAGATCCTTTTTTTCATATTAATCATGTTGGAAAATGGTTTGGTTTGCTTTTTTGACTTGATGTTATATGCGCAATGTATGTATCTTCAATTAATTTTTCGAGTCAATTAAGTTTAAGGATTTTAAGTAATTTCGAACTTTGAAGAACCCCTAAGTAATTGGTCGCAATAGTCAATTATAAGATCTGAATGGATTCATATTGATTTTTCAATAGTCAATTTCAATTAGTTTGCTGACAAGTTTAATTTTGTATAGATAACGTAAAAGTAGGTGCCACATTTTATATAAAAATATAAAATACTACAACGTTATATTAAAAATAGAACAGAATATAAATAAACTACAAGTCATGTATATTACTATCACTCAGTTGGATGGATTTTCAGTTTTTGAAATTCAAATAACCTTATTAAAAATAATATTAAACACTTTTATATATATATATATATATATATATATATATATATATATATATATATATGGCACCAAGTGATAAATAAGAAACTCCACTCTCTTAGAAATAAAAATAAGTGCACATCAATAATTCCAAAAATCGCTCCTCAAAAATTACTACTTCCTCCGTTTAAAAAAGAATGACTTTATTTCCTTTTTAGTCTGCTTAAAAAAGAATGACCCATTTCCTTTTTTGGCAACACTTTAACTTCAACTTTCCAAGTGGCATGTTTAAGATTAACTTTAATTTAGAACCATAAGATTTGAAAGTCTTCTTTCTTTTCTTAAACTTCGTTCCAAGTCAAACTAGGACATTCTTTTTGAAACCGAGGGAGTACTATTCCCACCCATGCTGCACCCTTAACAGAACAAATAAAGAAAACAGACCCCTCAATTTGAGGCATGCTAATTATTAGTGCACACATTCATAATAATATGGTGCAATGGATAGTGTTGTTCTTTTCTTAATTAAAAATTTTAAGTTTGGGCTTTGAGTGCAAATAAGTTTTTAATGAGAAGTGCGACTTTTTGTGCCACAAATTTGAATTAATCGGACTTCAATACAGATATCAGACCTTAAATAGAGAAAAAAAAATATTTCTAGTGCACAATGTTTGGAACAAATATAAACATATGAAAAGTAAATAAACCACGCAAATAAAATATGAAGAAACATGAATATTTTATTGATAATTATTGCGGATACAATTCTGTTCCTCCATTAATTCTACTCTCCTAAGATTTATCCCTTGATTCTACTCTCCTAAGATTTATCCATGATTCGAGGGCCGTTAGCGGCGTATTTCTCAAACCAAGATGATTCATATTTGACCTCTATACAAATATTCCATGACTTTTATAGACTATTCAAGATGTTTTCTCAAGGGAATATAGTACCCTTTATATAGATATGAACTAGAGTTTAGGATTTATCCTCCAAAAATTCTAATTGAAACTAAACACTTATTGTAGAGTCGCAATTAGAATTGAACATGTTTTAGAGTCTAACAAAATTTCAATGTCTACGCACGAAGAATCCCTCTGACCACCGGGATATATATTCTTGCCAGTTGCCGCCTCCCTCAACTTCCTCACTATTCTTACATATATCTCTAAAAAAATTTTTCCAAAAAACCTCTGTTTCTATTAATTTCTCACTTAGTTTAGTTTTCCTCACCTGCATACAAACTCTATTTAATTACTGCACAAACTTCACATTGTTCTGTTTCCACTTTGCACTTTTTGTTCCTATAAAATTATTCATCTCCTCCTCTTAATTCCTCTCCACAGTTGCCTCATTCATAATTACCGACTAGTCAGGGTACCAAAAGTCAAAATTAATTACATCACCCACTTATTCTCTCTTTTTATTAATAAGGCTATATATAGGGGTATTTATTTACCAAATTCAAATGCCGTTTTAGGTGGGATACTCTAAAAAGTCTTGTACCTCTATCTAAAGATAAAAGTAAAAGTTTGGTGTATATTGACAATTGACATTTATTATAGAGGAAAAATTTGTCACCTATAATTTCAAGGTATATTGGCGGTGCATGCAACAAATTAGTTGTATGTAAGTGTTTGATTAAAGAGAATGGCGACCAAGACATCTTCACTAACACTTTTCGTCTCTCTTCTTCTCTTCATCGGAGCTATTTTCTCCACCCACTTCCTATACTCTCCATTCGACAATGTAAGTTTCTTTTTCATTCTTTTTAGTGTTATTAATTAGATACACTTCAAATTATTAATTTCATTTCTCAATTATTGACAATCATTTACTTATATAATTGAACTAAGATACATTCTCAATTTTACAACATCAGTCAAATACATCTTAAATTTTGAAGTGTTTTCAATATTTTTCTCAGTTTTTCATTAAAATTTCATGCTCCTACAAGAGTTTGAGATTACTGTATTGCTATGTAATGTAATTGATCGAGAATGTATCTAAATTTAGTTAGTTAAGTAAAAAAGTATTTTTAAAATTGTTAATAATTTAAGCTAAATTTAGGATGTTTTAGATACTTCTCTCAATTAATTAAGTTAAATGTGTGTGTGTGTTTTTTTTTCACCGACTTTAACAAACACCAGGAGAAACAAAAAAGAATGATGTTCTTACTTCTTTGTTTGTTTGTTTTTTTTCACTGTATTATTATTAGCTTGATACTGCATGCCAAATAAAATATTTAATTCGTCAAGAAAGTAAGTCACTTATTCATATTACTATCTAAAAGTACAATCATATTACTATTAGGAGGGATTTGCAGTTTTTCTTAATTGTGATTTTAAGTGTTTTTGAGCATATTTTAACTGTAATCAAATACTCCCTTCGGTTTCTCATTTGGTGTGAGAAGGGGAGGAGCTAGCTTGTGGTCAAAGATTCATTCCAAAAAAAATTAGAAAAAAAAATTATGTTATTTATATATAATTGCACTAATATAGAATAAATATTGAATCGAATTTACTTTTTTTAGATTTTGAAATTCCTTAGATAAAATTCTGATTCCACCACGAGACGTGGCATAATTTTTTTTAAGAAGTGTGAATTATATTTCCACTTTGTCTTAATAAATAAATTTAATTTTTTATTTTTATTTTATTATGAGATATTTATATGAATATTTTAAAATTATAAATTATAAAAAAAAGATTTCTAAATTTTGTGCTCTAAGCACAATAGCGGCCGTACATTATTGAAGGTGCAATAAAAATTGTTGGGCGAATATGCGGCAGATTTGTAATTTTACCCATCTTTTACGCGCTTTTTATTTTAAATTATTATTAAAACATTATTATATGAGAGAGGGACAATGAAACAATTTTGCTGTGAAAGTTACGCCAAGTGTCTGTTCTGTAAGTTTACGTGGCATTATTTTGTGCTAGCATTACGATTTCTCGTTTCTGTTACCCATGTTATACAAATGCACGTGTTCTACTTCAATTTTTTCTTCAACGATAATTTTATTTACATAGAAAGTTTATAGGTAGTCGAGTCAAGTCTTTCTTACATATATTGTCATTGTTATAACTTCATCTTTCGATTTTAATTTCTTTGTCTTATTTTAACATGATATAAAGTTTAAGAAAATAAAGTAGCTATTTAAATCTTGGGGTTTCAAATTAAAAATAGATCAAAATGTCTTTAATTTTTAGGTCTTAAATATGTCATATAGAATAATGTTGGAACGAAAGAGTTGCTAAAAATGGAAAATAGACATTCTTTTTGAGGACAAACTAAGAAAGAAATAGGAAAAACAAATTGACACGGAGGGAATACCTATTATTTTGTTCTTTGGTTCGACTATTGTATTATGTGTTGTTATTGTTCTCTTATCCGTTTTCTTCTCAATATGGCTGTTTGACTACTATATTTTCCTTTTTATATCTAATTTTATTATCTTTACTTAAGCCGAGTATCTATCAAAAACAATCTATTTGTAATCATGCATGATAAAGCAAAACAAGAACAAAGTTGGACTTAAGGAAACTCAATCCTAGTAGCAACTATGTAATTGGCCATACCACGGCCCAAACTTCTGTTTTTGCAGCACCAAACAATATGCTCGACATTACGTAATTTATAATATATCTATCCTTTTGATAAAAAAAAAAAAAAAAAAAAAGAACAAAGTTGGACTAATTACTTAATATGTTACATTTTGAAACTACTATAGTAACAAAAAAACTGAAGATTTATGTGCCAATGTGAAACAACTTCAACAACTTTTTGATCATCTCGTTCCTTCACCCTTGTGATTATAGGACATTATTCGCTATGTAAACCATCCATGATCGGAGGCGGACCCACATTCATATTTGGGGGTGCACGTGCACCTGTCAACTTCGGGAAAAAATTATATGTATATCTATCTTGAGAAATTAATAAAAACTAGAATATAACTAATTGTGCACCCATGAGGAGTATAGGAGTGCCCTTGTATCGCTTGTACAAGCCACAGAGGAACCACCCTAGGAACCTATGTCTCTATTGTTTTTATTTTAAGTTTATTGGTGCGCCCAAAGTCTTCAAATTCTGAGTTTGCCTATGTGCATGATGTTGCGTCCAGGACACCATATGTCAATATTGTTCAGTATTCATATATATCTTGTTCTTGTCTACATTGTGAACCAATTCATCATCTTATTGAATTTACGCTAATGGTTTATTCTTCCGCATTGATAGTCCACCACAGGATATTCTCCACGAAAGACAATATTAACCCCCGTAACACGCCACAATCACACTGATGCAACTCCAGCAGTCTCAAAACAGCCTCTGAAGAAACTGGAAATCCAACTAAATTGTACACTTGGGAATCTCACAAGAACTTGCCCTGCATCTTACTACCCGTTGAAGTTCACCGAACAAAATGAAGCCTCTAAATCATCTCCTCCGCCACCTACATGTCCAGATTACTTCCGTTGGATCTACGATGACCTATGGCATTGGAGAGAAACAGGAATCACCAAAGAAATGGTGATGAGAGCCAAAAGGACAGCAGATTTTCGGTTGGTGATAGTGAATGGAAGAGCATATGTTGAAACCTATCATAAGGCATTTCAAAGTAGAGACACATTTACATTATGGGGCATTTTACAAATGTTACGTAGGTACCCTGGTAAAGTACCTGATTTGGACCTGATGTTCGACTGCGTTGACTGGCCAGTTCTTAAGACTGAATTCTATCGACACCCTAAGGCCCCTGCTCCTCCACCTCTGTTCCGATACTGCGGGAATGATAGCAGTTTGGATATTGTTTTTCCAGACTGGTCATTCTGGGGATGGTACGAACCTTAATTTTCTCGCATGCATATTGATTTGATAATCTTATAAGTTTTACTGAACCTTATCTTTTTGTTCCATTAACATTGTTTAGGCCAGAGATTAATATAAAGCCTTGGGAGACTTTGTCGAAGGACTTAAAGAAAGGGAATGAGAAGATAAAATGGACCGACAGGGAACCATATGCATACTGGAAAGGCAATCCTGTTGTTGCTGAAACCAGGAGGGATCTGCTCAAGTGCAATGTTTCAGAAAAGCAGGACTGGAATGCACGCGTTTATGCTCAGGTATCTTGTTCTACGACATGTAATCATGCTTGTTGTCGCAAGTCAGAAAATATGAATCCCTCATGACCTTATATGCTAGGAGTAGGAATATTATACATGCTGGTTCATAATAGCTTCTACTATGATGTCAAATATGAAAAAGGTGAGAGGTGAGCTAGTCTCGACTTCAATCAACTACTTCCGTCATATTTGGAGGTTGAGCCTTTGTGAGGAATTTCATACTAACTTATTGTCCTGAAATTTCCAAGTCCAGTGAATGTACGTATGTGGAACATGTCTGTCATGTTTACCACAGATTCACTGCTCTAGTGAGGCTAATTACATGACTAGGGATAGTAGGAAATGTAGAATGTAAGAGAAATTTAAGTGAGGAATCTATAAATATATGTAGGACTGGGCTCAAGAAGAGAAGCAAGGGTACAAGAAATCAGACTTAGCTAGTCAGTGCATCCACAGGTACGAAAAATAAAGTTGTTTCTCTTTAATTATTTTTCGTTAACATGTCCGTGTTTGTTAACTATATCTTCCTAAACGTTGTCCGATTTTTCTCTTTTCTTCATTATGCAATTATGTCAGATACAAGATTTATGTAGAAGGATCTGCATGGTCCGTGAGTGAAAAATATATTCTTGCCTGTGATTCTGTTACGTTACTTATAAAACCCCAGTACTACGATTTCTACACCAGAGGTTTGATGCCTCTGCAACATTACTGGCCCGTAAAAGATAAAGACAAATGCCGATCAATCAAGCATGCTGTTGACTGGGGGAATACTCATGAACAAGAGGTAATCTATAATCTGAATTCCACTCTTTTTTCACATTTAGCTTCCCATTCAACTTCGACTGTATAATATAACGGTCTGCACCATCTTATTGGCATTGTCCGATAATTTACTTCTTTGGTGAATAACATAGGCACAGGCGATTGGTAAGGCAGCAAGCGATTTCATTCAAGAACAACTCAAAATGGATTATGTGTACGACTACATGTTCCATCTCTTGAGTGAGTATGCTAAGCTGCTGAAATACAAGCCCACTGTACCTCGAAAAGCAGTTGAACTTTGTTCAGAGGCAATGGCATGCCCAGCTGAAGGATTGACAAAGAAGTTCATGTTAGAATCTATGGTTGAAGTCCCCTCAGACGCGATACCTTGTAACATGCCACCTCCATTTGGCCCTGCAGGTCTTCACTCTATTCTTGATAGAAAAGAAAATTCAATAAAACAAGTTGACTCATGGGAACAGCAATATTGGAAGAACAAAAGCAAACTACAACGAAGATTTTAGTTTTTTTTTTTTTACATGTAGTAAGGTACATTTTTTCGTTAAGAGTTTGTTGTATAATCATCTAACATTATAATGGAGCACACGAACGATAAACCTTGGTGTTGGGATAACATATGTTTAGGAGGAAAACAATTCAGGAAGGAAGTTTTTTCCTTTATATAGGTATTTGTAATAATATATTCATTTGAAGTTCAATGGATGAAAATATAATGGAATTAGTCAGTCTAAAATGCAACAAGAGCACAATCAGATGTTTTATTTAGGAGAAAAACCACCATTTGATACAGAATGCTGTTACCACAAGTTAAGGCATTACATGAGAAATACAAAGATGAACCACAACAAAGAAACTGGAAATGCAACTGCATGAGAGGACTCAGTAGGCTCGCGATTTTATAAGATCAAAGCTCATTTCACTAGGTTCAGTTGCTTGCAATTCAACTTGAATTCCATCCAGTTCTCTCTTGAATCTGTCCTTTGAGCTCGCGTATACCATCTTCATCCTCACCCTTGATGATTCAGGTGACCTAAAAGATATCATCATGCACATAGTATTATTAGTTAGAATCAGGCCAAATCTTCTTTCACTGAGTATCTTTTTTTCTCAAATGGATATATACATGTAAAGAAAGTTATATATGTATACCAAGCAATAAAGAAAATCTTGCTTTTCTGGATATTTTCATTAGTTATGAAGTCGAAATCAAAGACAGCATAACGACATTCATCAGGAGGGAGAGAGTTAGCGAAATCATCGTAGTTTTCTTCAGGGCTGCCAAGTTTCTCTACCACCACTTCCTGACCATCAATCTTGAAGATAATGAACCTGTAGTTTCTCTTTGCTTTTAATTCTAAGAATTTCAGCTTACATTCATCTTGTACGGCCGTTCCAGACACAGCATTTGCCTGCCCATTTATATATTTGTCAAATGTCATGAATAAGACACAGAATTCAAATGAAACAACAATAAGAACAATTGATAAATCCTGAGATAAGATCAACAGTAAAAAGTATATATTATGAATGCCATTATATTCAACCATTCATTGAGTGATTGAGGCCAAACTAATGCATGCAGGTGCTTACGCACCTTGTACTGAGAGGTGTTACATGACACTGCTTCGTCAATTTATTTTTTTTCTAAATATGCGAACTATAGATAATAACCAAAATGAAATTATTGGCTATAAATATTTAAAATGGCACCCCTTATCGCTATAATGATATATTCATTTTTTTTTAAATACCGATACTGCTTACAAAAACTCTTGTGTATGCCAGTGGATGCATTCAACCAAGAAAACATGAATAGATCCATTTTTTCTCCCGTTGAAATATATATATATTTAGAATTGATTTTTTTTCGAAAATTATATGCTTAGTTAGTGCACCATGATTCATCGTAAAAGTGAATCATTTTTGTTAAAAAAAAATAAAAATCTACGTGTCTCATACAAATTGGTCAATTTTTCCACCTATACACTCTTAAGTTGGATTTGAGAACATAAAAAAGGTGTCAAATGACTCAATATATGCCTACTACAGATGTTCAAAATGAACAAAGCCTACTTAAGATGAGTTGTCTAACTAAAAGCTGGTGTCAACTTCGGCCGATTGATTTGCCGTTGAATGACAATTAAGTTAAAGATGTACAACATGACAAAATGGTGATTGAAAAGAAAAAATGAAACAGAAAGAAGTGAAAGAAAGAGAGTCTATATATATATATATATACCATGGTATCGTATAATGAAATTATGAAATAGATAAGGATCTCTGCCTGCAAAATGGATAGAAAAAAAAAGGGATAAAGGGGTGGGGGGNAGAGGAGAAAATGGTAGAGATCCTTCAATCTACAAGAGAAAAAACAGTCTAGCTGGTTTGTTATTTATAATAAATAATACAAGAGACAGATTCGGAGTTTAAAGAGGAAATGTTAGATAAGGGGTTGTGAGTATTCTGAGCTATTTTGAGGCTCATTAATCATTTTAGTCACGACTATGACCACGACCATTCTTTGTCAACTGTAATATAATTCCCACGACGGTCGTTTGTAGGGCGTGATGAGAAAAATAAGGATATTTTATGACATTATTTTATTTCATTATCAATATGTGGTAGTAATCCATCATTTGTATCTCAAATCAAATATAAGATAAAAATTAATCCCAAATTTTATTCAGTTGCCCCCTAAATATACAAATGTTAATTTACACTTAAACAAAAAACCGCTATATAATTTCTCTATTTTATATTGTTGGCACAATATTAATTTGAAATGCAATACTCTAATTTGATCATCCTACTGAACTAGAAAGCTTTTACAGCAAAGTACAACATCTATTTGTGAACAAGGACCAGGTCAGCAGAAGTAGAACTGGGAAACATGTAATTAACCAAAAGCAAAAAAAAAAAAAAGGAGGATACACAGTTTACTAATGAAAAACGAAGACAAAAAAGTAGTCCTAATCTTTTTTTTGTCATACTCAAAAGACACCATTTAGCATTAGCACTCTCGAACAATTTGTCACAAGTGTTCTTAATTTTCTGACGTATTTTGTGTCCAAGATCCTCACTAACTAGAGGAGAAAAGAATATTGCAAATCAAAATTTGAAAGCGAATTGCAGTTGTTGGACAAGATATATGGAGCAGTTTCAAGAAAATCAATATCCATTCAATAGATTGCGCTTTCCAGGATCACCGGTTCTTCTGGAGATTCACTCATCCTTCAAAATTAACAACTTTAGGTTCTTTTTTCTTCTTTAATTTAACATCATCGTCTTCATTAACATCCTCTGCCTTGAAGTTGAAGTCATCCTCGAGATCATCCCCACTGCTGAGTTTGGTAACTTGTCCCCTTGGCCGGTCTTCAAATTGAGCTGTCAGAAACAAGGGAAAGGTCACAAAAAAGGTGGAACAGTTGAAACCAAACCAACACTAGCAAGCAGCATCTGCTACTAACAAGCCACAAACATATAGTAAAAAAAATAATCTATCAGGGTGTGTTTGTAATCAATAAAGGAGCACACCAACGTCCACCAAACGTTATTCACAAGGCAGCCACTTATGACATAAATCCCCCCCATGCAACAAAATGGACTGTTCCCTTGCTACATTTAGCACAAAATTCATGAACATGGAACTGAAGGAGTGTATGAAAGAGGACATGAGAAGGTACAGACTTTATATTGAAAAGGAACAAGAGTGACTGTGATATGACTTATGAGGTCTTTAATTATATTAAAAAAATATGATAAACAGACAACTGTAGCTCGATTAATTCTCTTCTGCACCAAAAGAAATTGGCCTGGCTTTACCATGGCCAAAACCTGTTCAACTGAGCAGATAAAGAAAAAAAAAAGTTGACAAAGTTGTCGGACTGTCTTCATACTGTCAAGAGAAAACAAGACTAGGTCATGCACAAGAAAAGTAGAAGAGAGCAAGTGCTCAGTTTGTCAAGTTATATGCAGCCTTGCTAAATCTGCAACTATTGAGGGCCATATGATTAGGTATGTAGGACATGAGCCAAACTGAATGACAAAGAAGTTACAGAGTGTGAACATTATAATGATAGCATATAAGTTAATATGTTGGGGGTCGTTTGGTAGAGTGTATTAGAAAAAATAATGCATGCATTAGCTCTATGTATTAGTGGTACCTTGTTTGGTATACTTTTTCATGCTATGTTTAACTAATGCAAGCACTAGTTACACACTCTACTGTGCATTACTAATACCATGGATTTCTACGTATTAGTAAGACAGAGATTTCATGCATGTATTAGCATGGTTAAAGACCCAATTACCCCTCAAAACCCTTTTTACATCTTTTTCACCATAATTATGGAGGATATTTTTGTAAATAAATGTTTTTATACAACGCATGTTATTTTTAATACACCAAACCAAACAATGCATAAGAAATAATCTATGTATGACTAATGCAAGCATTATTAATACACTCTATTTAGCATTATTTTTATACACCCCACCAAATAACCCCTTAAAGAGTTCCTTAAACATGTATAATGATAGTATGACATGAAAAAATGATAGCATACAAAAGGTTGCAAGCAGTAGAAATCCTTGATATATCTTTTTCCTAAAAGTGAAGGCAAAACTAGAAGTGCCGAAGAGCAAATTAATGGAATAATATATTAAAGTACGTACAAATTTTAAATCTACCAATGGCCGCATCAGAAGCTTTGCCAGATTTATTAGGACAGTCTCTTGCCAAATGTGTAACGCCACCACAAATTTTGCAACAACCACCCTGCAAACAAAAGTCATCAAGAACTTGAACTTCTAACCTCCGGTGAAATTAACGTTTTAAAGTTTCCCTAGAAAAGAGCCCATTTTGATTGAGTAAACATGGACGTATCGAACCAGCATCAGAAGGTAGCTGTGAAGTGATTGAAAATGAAGTTTGAAGCCAATCGAATATATGTACCTTTGGGTATATGCCATGCGTATTTTTAGGGCAGTCCTTACTCAAGTGACCTTGTTCTTTACAAATAAAGCAGCTGGCAAACTTTGTTCCACCTGCATAATTGAGAAAACAACATGATTTTACTACAATTAAAGAAAAGAAACAACAAAAATATTTCTAATAGAAAAGATATTATTGTTAGATCAACTTCAATAGACCTTGGAAGACAAGGGCAACTCAATCTGAATAGCACATATATAGCAACAATTTAGCATATGCTAATTCTTGAAGCACTTCAGTTTTGTCGGTTGCATATACTCTTTTTGTTCCACCAAAGAAATTCTGAAACTAATTTCTTAACTCAGCATTAACGCAATTTAGGTCAACTCCTTTCTTTTTTTTGATAAAGGTAACTTAGGTCAACTCCTATTTTGTAAGTATGGATTAATGGAGTTTGATTGGTCAAGGCAACACTATAACAATTAACCAATACCGTGACCCTGTCAGTTGGTTCAGGAACTTATTTAGTAGTTTAGCCTTAATTATTCAATGTTTAACACTTCCATACTGCATATTACAAAGTGGATACACAGAGTACATGAAAATTAGTGGATCAGTATTGAAATTATAATGAGAAGGACAAGGAAAAAGTTCATAACCTGAAGAAATGTATGCACACAAAAAAAACAAAAAAAGTAAAAGAAAATACATTGTACACGGAATGAAGAAAAGAGATACTACTAGATAAGGTCAAAAGGAAAAATACCATCTTGAAGCGGATAGGGGCAGTTAGCCAAAGAATGACTTGTATTACCACAATTGTAACACAACTTCTTATCCACCACTTCATCATTCTTGTTGGGGCAATTCTTCAGGCTATGACCGCGTCGACGACAAAGCAAACATATCTTCATAGACACGTATCAACCAAAGCAGCGAAAAATCAGCACGAGGCAATAATATTCTTCTAGTGTAGCAAAACATCATCTTGGATATCATTGGGCAGTGAAACTACAAGTCAATACTAAATAGATTCTGTACAAAGGCCACGTTTGGTATGACTTCAATTGTTTTCTTACCAGAAAAGGAAACATTTTACCTAAGAAAATCATCTGCTAAGTCATTTTCCAATGCTCCATTGAGAATAAAAGTTGGTGGAATTAAGAGTGGTGGAGGCTGGACTGACCACCAACGGTGGTGTGTGGTAACAATTATAAGTTGGAAAGGGTTATTTAGAAGTTAATTGGGATTAATGATATGGAATATACATATTTTCTTTCTAAGTAAAGTAAGTACAATGCACTTTGAATCTAGTTATGGAGTGTTAAGTTCATAATAGATTTCATCTATTTGTTGCAAATCGACAGTTTTAGCAGCCAAACTCTGGAATGACTACACCATGGAGAACCGAACCAAAATATCAAAGCATTATTATTCTTTCAAATGAAATGTCAAAATACGAAGATGAAATGAAAACAAAAGATTCAATTCAATTTTCATTTTTCGTTTATTAATGGAAGAACATTCCCTATCGTATTGTTTGTGGTAGTTTATGTTCTGTTACTATCCCTTGTTTCTCATACTTCCGTTACTTATAATCAGAGAGCATTCCTATGAAGTTGTTAGCATTCCCAGCACTATTCCAATTAAAAGCTACAAAAATGGTATCCCAAAGTAGGCTCTAGCTATCATAAACTCCAGCAGAGTAGCATAAACATCGCAATACAAAATATACCCAATAATGAAAAAAAATAAAACATTTGTACCTTATTCTTTTCCCATTCGGCTTTTCTAGGGCAATCCCTAGCAATATGGTCATGCTCTTTACATATAAAACAGCTTTCACCAGGCTTCATTCCAGCGACTCTAAAAGGGTGCTTAGTAAATGAACGTTTGTTATTAGGATCTTTGGATTCTCCTTTTTTCTTCTTGAAAGTGCTCTTCTTCTTCTTTTTCTTGTTCGGGTCTTTAGGCGGAGTTGGTTCTGGCTTGGGGAATAGTTCAGGATTAGCTTCCTTGTATCGTTTTCGAGCTAATTTCTGCCTTTTGCTCACCATTTTTTCTTACAGAGTATGATTCCTCTGCTTCTGCTTTGTGAATTAAAGGAAGAAATAACAGTAGCTCCCAGGTTGAATGAACACTGTGAATGAGAAAGCTTTTACGTATGGCTGCGGGTTGAAGACAAGGGTTTTGTGAGGTTTTGGATACACAAATTCGACATTACGGCTCGATTTCGGACCGCCCAAAGCTCCATGGGTTATCGGATCCGGGGCAAACAGCTAATTCAATAACGGTCCAAAACTATTGAGGAGGGTCAGTTTGGACATTACGACACTGTTAGGACAATGCGATTTCAAGTTGATTTCATGTCATGAGATGAAATTTTAAATTCTTCAAAAAAAAAAACATCATGTAAAATTTTAAATTATGATTTGGTCGACGAGAGGGGGTTGCTCGGATGGTAAGCACCCCTCACTTCCAACCCGAAGGTTGCGAGTTCGAGTCACCAAGGGAGCAAAAGGGTGGGAGCTCCTAGGGAGGAGGGTGTACAAAAAAAAAATTATGATTTGGAATTTTTCAAATACAAAAATTGACCTACAAGTTTATATTTTGTAAAAAGAAATTCACATCTATATTTTACATTTATCCAAAAAAATCACATCAACATAAAATTTATTATTACTTCAAATGAATTTCTATTTTTTCATTTAAATTCACCAAATTTATTATTTTTGATCAAATTTATTACTACTTCATTCAAATCACATTTAATAAATAATTTTTTATTATTATTATATTGAGTAGACAAGACTAATCATTGTGGCAGTAATTGAAAAAAATCTATTGAGAAATACAAGTTCAACGTGAGTAGATTGTTTGTAATATGTGGGAGGATTATATTAAAAACTAGTACACTACAACTTATGTTCATATTTTTTATTGAATTGAAATTTGATCAATAATTATTGTATACATAAAATGTCCAAATTATACATCCAAATAAAATTTTAATCTCATCTCATTATTTTGTATCACATGGTCAAATGAGCCACAAGTATATCCAAATTATTCGAATTGACTCGTTTGGTAAATATTTGATAATTAAGACCTACTAATTTCAAAATAAATTTAATTCATACGAGAATTGATGATTTTAAGAAAATAAGTAAAGAAGACAACAAATCCAGAAAGGTAAAAACTAATTGAAGAGAACCACTTGATATTAGGGCTGCTTATCGGGCGGATAATTTCTCTTTAACGATTTGACCTAATAAATATTAATTTTTAAATTTACTAATCCGCTAGCAAATCTATAAGATATCGGTTGGTTCGATAACATATTAGCACTTAGTGGGCGGTTATCGGACGGTGTATTGACTAACATCTATCTTTTTTTTCTCCATGAACGTGCCTTAAAAAATGACTTTTTTTCCCTATTTTAAATGTAGTTAAATTATAAAATTCTTTTATACTGGAGGAAAATATAGATTAATAGTAATGTAATAGTTAATACTAACAGATAAGTAAATGTTTTTCAAATTTTTGGCTTTACGGCCTTAGGACTAACAATATATAATTTATATATTTTGAAAAAAATTATTAAATGATGCTAACATACCTAAGTTAAAAGTGTAAATATGGTAATTCTTAACATGTTAGCGATTTATCCAATAAGGAAATTGAATAATCCGTTTCCACACCAATAAACCATTAACTATAAAATTCTAATATGTTCATCAACCATTTATTCTATAACTCAATACCAATAAATCAATAAGCTAATTTTGCGACTGACTTATCAATTATGGTTTGATTTTAAACATTCCTACTTGATATACAAATTCATTGGCCGAGCATGGCTATAATTAATATTATATCAAAATAGAATCGTAAATTGAAAAAAATGAAATTTAATAGTAGCAAGATTCAATAGCGTCAAACACTTTGGGTTATTGCCTACGCACTAAGCACAACTAACTTAACAACTACACTAACCACAAATTAAGCAAACCAATCGAAACTTAAAACTAACTAACTGATCATAATACATGGATTAACATATCAGCATACATAGATAAATATGTCTTTCTCAATAAAGGTGTTATTAATTTAATTGATAATCATCGGTTGATAACTGCTAAATCGATACCAAATCAATCAATATTAATGTATTATATTGGTTCGATAACAATTTTTAGTAAATTTTAAAATCTAAGCATAAATATATCTAATAAAAAAACACATGTATTATCAAGTTAGTATGTTATGTTGACACAAGAATATCAAAAGGGGTGAGCGCAATTGAGAGAAAGGTTGCTTGATGAGAAAGTATAATGATTAATGCATCCGATCTCACTTGATCACTCCATGATATCTCACTCTCTCTAGATCTTTCTCCCTTCTTTATTATTCATGACAGGGTCAGGCACAGGCGGATCCACATTTATGGGTTGTACGTGCACCCATTAACTTCAGAAAAAATCATGTGTATATATATGTATATCTATCTTGAGAAAACTAACAAAAACTAGGATATAATTAACAGTGCACACACAAGGAGTTAAGAAGCTTCCTTGTATTGCTGGTATAAGCTAGCCCTACTGAGTAATATGTATGAATCTCTCTCTGAAAAGTATATTAGATTTTCTTTTTGCACTTGTTTGAGTGAAAACCACGTTTGGGATGTTCTACTTTTTCTGCTCTATAAAATATAATGGCATTTTCCCCACACTTCACCTTACAGTCTGGCCCATATACAACAATAATTCCAATGTAAAGGGTTGGAGACGGTAGAATATACACAAACGTGATTACTATCTTAGTCGTACCCATAAATATATATATTGCAAATTATTTAGCATTTTATAATTTCTTGGGTGATCTTCTTTCTTTCTGCCATGCTCTTCAGTACAGACTGAGCTAAATTGAAACTTTTACTTTTGTCAACACGTGAAGAGGAGAACATATTCCTATGAAAACAAACACCATAAGCTATACACCACGATTGAAAGTTGAAACTCCCTAAATTTGCTTATGTCGTTGATGATTGAATATTCTTTTTGTAAATCACACCATTGAACTATAGTATGAGTTTTCTATCTGAATTATCACCAAATATTTATCGAAACTCATCTAAACTATCATTAATTTGAGTTTCCCGTCTTACCACTCCCCCATAATCCTTTACTAATTAATTACTGACTTATTATTCATTTCATTAGTTGGGTTATCCTTTTCTACAATTATTGAACCAAACAAAAACAGTTTCTTCTAAAAATTCTTCCAGCTGTTTTTTCACATGACTTCTCCAGTAATCACATGCCTCCTTTCCGACGCTTCACGTGCACGCAACAATCTTAACCGCTTTTTTTCACAACGTGATAAAAGCGCGTGTCTATCACACACGTCAAACCCGCGTGACTAAACTTTTCAAAATTCCCCCAAAAAATGAACTGTCGCCGTCAAGTTGTAACGGCGAACAAACTCCGTTTTCATTTTTCCTACCACCCTTTCATCAGTATATAAACCTCAACTCCTCTTTCCTCCATTTTCCTAAACCCAAATTCTCTCTACAACAGTAATCCCATTCATCCAATTTCTCGCGAAATCAAAAGCAAAAATGCGTGAGATTTTGCACATTCAGGGAGGCCAATGTGGGAACCAGATCGGAGCTAAGTTCTGGGAGGTTGTGTGTGCCGAGCACGGCATTGATTCCACCGGAAGGTACAAAGGAGAGAGTGACCTTCAATTGGAGCGCGTGAATGTCTACTACAACGAGGCAAGTTGTGGAAGGTTCGTTCCACGCGCCGTCCTCATGGACTTGGAGCCGGGAACCATGGACAGCGTTAGATCAGGTCCTTATGGTCAGATATTCCGGCCGGATAACTTCGTCTTTGGTCAGTCTGGTGCTGGTAATAATTGGGCCAAAGGACACTATACTGAAGGAGCGGAACTTATCGACTCGGTCATGGATGTTGTAAGGAAGGAGGCTGAGAACAGTGATTGCTTACAAGGTAATTTGGCTGTTGCTTTTCGTTTAGTGCTTTTTGATTCTATAACAGAACTTATTTTGTAACATGTGATTACTCGGACGGTGATCGGGCTGTGTATGTACTTGTGCATGATAGCAAAGTCAGGAATTTCGCCAAGAGTGTTCAAGTTTTTTTTTATATGCGTTGTATTTTTTTTATACGACCGTTATAATTTTTCAAAGAAGGATGTTTAACTGATCATCCGGTGCGTGTGGTATGTATGTCCAACTTAGCAAGAAATCATGTTTACGTCGTAATAACAATGCAATTTTAAATTTAGATGTTTGAAGACTGATGTATTCATTCCCTGTTTGAACAAATTTTTGTTAGGCTTATAAGAGAGAAATGAAGTTTGCGTTTGCTATAATTTTGTTGATTATGTGCAGTAAATGGCTTGAATCCAAGTAAATTGTCTATTTTGTAAAGCTTATGAATGTGGACTCTGTTTTAAATTTCAGGTTTTCAGGTTTGTCATTCTTTGGGAGGTGGAACTGGATCAGGAATGGGAACTCTCCTCATATCTAAGATCAGGGAAGAGTACCCAGACAGAATGATGCTTACTTTCTCTGTGTTTCCTTCCCCGAAAGTTTCCGACACTGTTGTTGAGCCCTATAATGCAACTCTCTCTGTTCACCAGCTTGTTGAGAATGCAGATGAGTGCATGGTTTTGGACAATGAAGCTCTTTATGACATTTGCTTCCGAACTCTCAAACTTACTACTCCAAGCTGTAAGTCGTCTTCTTGATCAGCAATAGTTTCTTTTTGGTGAAACTTTACAGTTATGATGTTTTGGTTATTGTATGTCATGTACTCCCGTAGTTGTTAAATTTACACTGCATCTATGCTTGTCTTTTGTCTGATTCTTTCTATCCTGGTATTGAGATTCTGTTGGATTTACCCTTTTTATATGATTGTATTATGCTAGTATATGTAGATTAATGTACTAACTCGTGATGTTTGCCTCAGTTGGAGATCTTAATCATTTGATTTCTGCCACCATGAGTGGTGTGACTTGCTGTCTCCGGTTCCCTGGTCAGCTCAATTCTGATCTCCGCAAGCTTGCTGTCAACCTCATCCCATTTCCTCGATTGCATTTCTTCATGGTTGGATTTGCCCCTCTCACTTCTCGTGGGTCACAGCAATACAGAGCACTGACTGTTCCCGAGCTCACTCAGCAGATGTGGGATTCAAAGAACATGATGTGTGCTGCTGATCCTCGTCATGGTCGTTATCTGACTGCTTCAGCAATGTTCCGGGGAAAAATGAGCACCAAGGAAGTTGATGAGCAAATGATTAATGTGCAGAACAAGAACTCTTCCTATTTTGTGGAGTGGATTCCTAACAATGTGAAGTCTACCGTCTGTGACATCCCTCCAACTGGACTGAAGATGGCCTCAACTTTTATTGGCAATTCAACCTCAATTCAGGAGATGTTCCGTAGGGTCAGTGAGCAGTTTACAGCAATGTTTCGAAGAAAGGCTTTCTTGCACTGGTACACTGGAGAAGGTATGGATGAGATGGAGTTTACAGAGGCTGAAAGCAACATGAATGATCTAGTTTCTGAGTACCAACAATATCAAGATGCATCAGCGGAGGAGGAAGGTTATGACTACGAAGACGAGGATGAAGAAGGTCAACAAGCTTAACTAATTCAGCTGGTGAGAATTTTCGAGTGGTGTTTATGCAGTCGTCCCACTGTTCATTCTTTTAAATGTTGTTTTAGGGTTTGGATTTTTGTTTTGCATGTGACATCGTGGTGGGACAGTTGCTCAATCTCATGTAGTTATAGTTGGTGTTGCTTCACATACCTATCACTATAATCTAGCTCATTGTATTCTTATTTGTACACCAATATTTTGTGACTAAGGGAATTGTGGCTCGCTTCAAAAACGATTATCTCAATGTGTTGTGAATATGAAATGTTACTTGTACAAAGTCTGGAGACTGCATTATGTTTTGTTATGATAAAGATAAAGGCATCGTTACAAATAAAAGAACCTTTGCATTACTAAGAGGAGAAATACAAGATATCTAGCCAAACAATATCCTGATAAGATCAGAAGAGAATACACTTGCGCCATTGCTGAAAATCTAGAGGCACTGATATATTCTCGTGTCTCAATTTCTTGACCAAGTAGTATGTATGTAAGTAACATCGAAAAACACATTCATTTTATTGTTAATAGGAGAACGAACCGTAGATAGACAACAATTTTTCTACGCTCCAAACTTTGGGACTTTAGCAGTTGAGATCTGTGCAAGGAAGTGCTCTGCAACAAGTCGTCGTTGAATTTTCCCTGATGCAGTCTTTGGAAGAGAATCAGTCATGAAAACCTTCTTTGGGACCTTAAAGACTGCCAGGTTCTTCTTACAAAATCTCATAACCTCTGCTTCATCAATGTTTGACCCTTCTCTTGGAATAACTGCACAATTTATCTGTCGAACATGAAAATGTTGGGTTTAGTCAGCCATACAATGAGAATAAGATGAAACAAGGCTGGAAACAATCCATAAACATCGCTATAAATCAGTAGTGGATCCAACTATGGCTGTGGATGTCATCCATCTACATCCATATATGTGTGCTAAAAGACATAAATAGAGTTAAATATACATTTCAACAGACTCTTTTATCACAAAATGTACAACGTTTTAATTCTGAGTGTCCCACTGCTATTAACGGCTTTAGAAACAATAGAAAGGATATAAAACGTAAACCATCTAAATTGTCTTCACAATAGTAAATAGAAGCATTTGAAAGGGATAGGGATGGATTATGTGGTTGGCAAAATGCAATTTAATTATTGACAAGCTCTCTGAACAACACACAAAAATAGAAAACACGGCTAACATGGAATGAGATACATTAGACGTCTATCAGATGAATACATACATGACCAAATCATTATTTATGCGTAATCAAATGGGATTGAAACAAACAAATGTGGATTTCCACTTCACGTTAATGGAATTAAGTGGGTCAATTCCACAAAATTGGAGTTTTTATAATCTTACCTCTTCACCATACTTGTCGTCAGGAACTCCAAAAGCAACAGCCTGAGCAATTTCCGGATGAGAAACTAGGACTGCATCCACTTCAATAGGTGATATTTTCTCTCCTGTAATTATAAGATGGGAAAATGATTGTCAATAACAACTAACGAGTAATAGTGCATTAACGCTGCTCCATATATTAATATATTAATTAGCCAAGTTACTTCAACTCTCATATTCTTCAGTTCAGGAATCTAGTACTATTTTCGACTATCGATTATGACATGTTGAGCAATATCAGAGTATAAAGATGTAAATTTCATCAACAGTACTATTAAAAAAGCCCCTCACAGACAGAGTTTATGCTTTTCACCATTTTATAAACTTGTTTTTCGGGTTGTCACATCATAGGATGCCTTGATTCTTCTTTGTTAAGACATTTTTAAGACCATGGACAACGGAATAATCTAGGTAAGGCTTTATAAAAATAAATTAGTAGTCTACTCCCAAAGCAATGGACAGAAAATTCTACTAGTAAGTTACATCTCACACACGGAATATCAAGCCAAGTTTTATTCAGCTATGCATATTGGGACCACAAACTTGGCTTCACAATAAATAAAGATTATAAAATGGCATATATTTACGGTCCATACAACATGATACCCAAGAAAAGCATTTCTCTGCCATTAACTACCACCAATTAGTAGAAGTAAAAGAATTTAAAAGAGTTTTGTACACCATGAAAAAAATTCCTAAGGTTTATTCACAACTTCTTTTCATAACAAACCTAAAAGATAATCTGAATAAAAGAGTATACTCTAAAAGTAATATGAGGGTGTCTCGCTAAGTGGTCAAACTAGCTTATAAACATTTTCTGCTATATTTGTGAGGCTGGTGAATACCAAAAAATGCTTACGAAGTGCTTATAAGCCAAAACTCACGCCTAACGTATGGTTTCAACACCTAATAGTTTTCTTCAGCACTTGGATGCTTATCAACTACTTTTAATCAGCTAACCCAAATGGACTCTATATATTGGTAAATGTAGCTTAAATCCAAGTAAAAGATTGTTTCTTTGACCTACTTTTTTGTTTCCATAGAGTACTTTCATGTGATTGTTATCATGCATTTCATGAGGAATAAGAGAAGAGTTCGTTACCTCCACGGTTGATCAACTCCTTGATTCTGCCAACCAAATGCAAGTATCCATCAGAGTCCAAATAACCCACATCTCCGGTATGAAACCAACCAAACTGGAAAGCTGATTTATTAGCCTCAGGATTGTTCTTGTACCCTTTCGTCACATTTGGACCCCGAATACAAACTTCCCCCTTAGCATTAGGCCCTTGTACAACACCATTCTCATTCAATATCGCCATCTCTTGATCCACAGGTTTCCCAACCGACCCGGGAATATGTGGTCCATCCTCGGGTAACGGGTTCGAAGCCATCAAATGGGTTGCCTCTGTCATTGCATATGCCTCCAAAACAGGAGCCCCAAATGCTTCTTCTAACCGGGCCATCACTGATGGAGCCAGTGCTGCACTGCAGCTCCGAATGAACCGGAGCTTCGGGTATTCGGATTCGGGTTTGCTGAGGTGACGATCCAACAGAATTTGGTGAATTGTAGGCACAGCTGTGTACCATGTTGCGTTGTATTTTTTCATGTCTGACCAAAATGTTGTACCGGAAAATCTTCCGGCAGATGGAAGTGTCACGGATGCTCCGGCTCCGAGTGAACTCAGTAACCCGGCCATTAACCCGTGAACGTGAAACAACGGCAACACAATCACCGTCGAATCGGCGTCGCTGAGTTTGTACACAGATTTGATGTTGTTCACTGAAGATACCAAATTAAGCTGGGACAGAGGAACACCTTTTGGCCGGCTCGTGGTGCCTGATGTATGAAGGAAAAGTCCAATATCCGATGGGTCGTTAACGATTCCTGACGCCGATTGAATGTTCGATTCGGGAGGAGCCGGGGAGAAAGCAATATCAGAGTCGGCTTCCGGCAGAGTTACAGTCATATGTGGGATTTTCAGCTTGGAGGCGGCGGCTTGAGCCGCTTCATTTCCTTCTTTTGCAGTTATTAAGAGTTTCGATTCTGAATCAGATAAATAAAACTCAAATTCTTCTGCCATATACGCTGAATTCAGTGGCGCCGCCGTGGCTCTAACTCGAATTACAGCTAGAAACATGATCACGAACTGTAAAAATCAAAATTCAAAACACAAATTACTACTTTAATTAGGTTAAAAATCTTCATCATAGTTTGAAAAAATCAAATCGTGATTATATCACAAAAGTAACGTAAAACCCCCTTTTATTTTTCCAGTTAACGTAAGAACGAACCCTGTTTTCTTTTTTTCCTTTCAGATTCCATAAAGTTTCTGCAATGTGATCACGGGTTCAAATTATGGACTATAGTCCAGCCAAGCTTAGTGCATCGAGCTGCCTTTTTATTCTGTATTAATATGAAAACAAAAAGAAAAGGAAATCGAACCTCGATTGTGTTGGGGAAGGTGAGAGCGATGACATCGCCATGCTTAACACCGGCAGATACAAGCTGAGAAGCGGCACGTTCGATAAGTTCGTGAAGCCGTGCATGAGTGATATCAAACTTGCCGGAAATGGAAATAGCAGGGTGAGAAGGGAATTTTTCAGCAACATGTTTCAATAATCCAGTGAGCGTCATACTCTCCATAGCAGAATCAATAACCACGAAAACAACGAATATTGATATGATTATGAAATTTGGCCACAACAAAATCGTTTGTAAATGAAATAAATGAATAGCGAAAAGGAGATTGAAATGGTGATGAAGAATGTAAATGGTTGGTAAGTTATATATAGAAGAGAGGCGTGAAGCTTCTTTGTTTTTTCTGTAGTACAAATAAACTGAAATAGAGAAATTAAAATATCAAAATTAGAAAAACCTTTATGCTGGGTGTAGGTGAGACTAAGGGAGGTTGCACGCCATGTGTTGATTGTTGTGTTGATCGTTTTGCCCTTTTATGGGGGAGGACGGGCACACTCCTTAATCCTATAATCTATTATTAACGCGGCGGATACTTTTTGTCATGAAAGTTTCTCTGTCTCTCTAATTACTTATCGACTTTTTCTTTTATAGTTGTCTATAATTATTTATTTATTTTGATAAATCAAGAAAATATAATTTTTTAATCTATTATATCCTTAATTAAATGACTAATTACTTTGAGAAATATAGAATTTTTCATCCACTTCATAATTAATAGGGGTAAAATGATAAATTCACTATATAATTAATTAATTTCTTAATAAGTGTATCGATTTAAAAGTGGACAAGTAATTAGGCGGAGAGAGTGTCTAGTAAAATGACCTCTGTTTTTGCTCCCATCATATACCAAATCGCTTGATTGTTTGGAATTTTGTGGGGAAGGAGATCAAATCGCTTCAAAAATAAAATAAGAAATACATTGAATCGTATGATTGTGATGTATCGATATTTTGATATATTTTAGGGTGTACTTGGCGTTCTACATACAGAGGCGCATCTCAGGAGTGGTCATCGAGTTCATGTGGTTCTCTTTCGAGATCATATATAATATTGTTATATTTTTAAAAAAATATTGAAATATAGATGTGAGAATATACATTTGAAGTATCATATAATGCGATTATGACTGGGTGCACCTCTCTCCGCGAGATTAGAAATTTGAATTTTATATTTATCTTCTTTTATTCTTCATTCTAAAATTAGATAACACTTCTCTAAGTGGTTTTAATTAATTCAACGGAAAAGGGCCTAAATACTTGAAGTATTGAAAATGGTACACAACTACCCCTTATCCACCTATTGGCTCCAAAATACCCTCCTCATCCACCTATTGGCTCACAAATACTCTCCCCATGCACCTTTGGATCCAATTTTAGCCACTTCATTAACGAAGCACCATTTAAAATAATTAAATAATCCTTTTAATTATGTGACGCTCAATCATTGGTTGCAATTTAATTATTTAATATAATTTTAAACCCACCCATTTTTAACTAAACCTGCCACAATACTTATTAAACCCGCCCTAAAATATTGAGCATCAAGTCATGAATGAGCATCAAAATATATTTTCGATGTCATGACATTAGAAACATCTTTCTAATGTCAAGAATGAGCATCAAGAAACCTCGTAGAAGAGCAAATTCAATAAATAAAGCTTAAGCTTCATTAACTAATATAAATTATAAAAACATAAATTATATACATGACAAAATATATTTTTTTGTTCATGTGGAATCAAATATGAGTTGCTAACATAATGTATGTACAATTCACATTTGTTGATTATCTTGATTTTTTTTATAATGGTGATAGAATTGTAGTCATATAAATCAAACCGGCAATTACTATGACAAATAAAGAATTTAACATTAATAATAAAATTTTCGTTATATTATAAATTATTTTTTTTAGCAACTTTGAATACAATAACATTAACTCAATTTCCACTAAAAACAATCTATTGTCCGTAATTTTTTTTTTTTTTTGTAGTAAACGAAGTCAGAGGTGAATTCAACTAAACTCAATAGCTTTAGATTTACATTTTGAATTTTTAATATAAATTTACCCAATACAAAAAGAACCCATGGGTTCGATCGAGCGGGTAATGGATGGGTTTAAAATTATATTTTAGGGCGGGTTTAATAAGTATTGGGGTGGGTTTAGTTAAAACTGGGTGGGTAATGGGTGAGTTTAAAATTATATTAAATAATTAAATTGCAACCAATGGTTTGAGCGTCATGTAATTAAAAGAATTATTTAATTATTTTAAATGGTGCTCTATTAATGAAGTGGCTAAAATTGGACCCAAAGGTGAATGAGGAGGGTATTTATGAGCCAATAGGTGGATGGGAAGGGTATTTTGGAGCCAATAGGTGGATGAGGGGTAGTTGTGTACCATTTTCAATACTTCGAGGGTATTTTAGGCCATTTTTCGTTAATTCAATATATATATATATATATATGAGAATTAATATTAGGCCTATAATTTTAAAATTTCAACAATTTTTAGTTGTAAAAACTTAAATGTCGAACCGATCAAATTTATATCATAGATCAATCTTTTTATAATAGTGCACCCGTCATCTCAAAATTCTGAATATGCCTCTGCCTACATGTATTATGCCATGTAAGACATGTATGTCTACTTGTTTAATTTTATACAACTTTAAGTGTCTACTTGTGCACACTCAAAGTTGGAAGACATAGTTGTCCGCTGAAGTCAAGGGTCATGTTTATGTATTATGCCTATTTTAGGTATGTAAAGGTATAATATATAAATGCGTCATTTAACTTGACCTTATTTCATAATTATATCGTTCAATTTTGGGTGTGCACTACTGTGCATAGACATTTAAATTTATATAAAATTGAACAAATAAATACATAGATCCTACCTGTCATCCTACAAGCTTAAGTGTCTACTTGTGTACATACAAAATTAAAAGGCATAAATATGAAATAAAGTCAAGTTAAATGGTATATTTATGTATTATGCCTTTTTAAAAATTTTTATCTACTTTTTTAAAATTTGCATCTAAATCAAAATAATAAACCACGTAAAAAAAATAAAATGTTATTTTAAAAAAAATTATAAGATACTTAAATTAAAACAAAAAGAATTATGCCTTCGATCATACCAAAATCTTCAAGCGGTGGCAGTTATTCAATCTAAACCATTTTTTCTCTCTCAAAGATATTATGATTGAAGAAACAATAGAAAGAAATTATTTTATATACTGGAAATGGTAAAGGATGACCCCTCAAAACTATTCGACTTCCACTTACTGAATAAAAATGTTCAAATTTAAAATTGTTTCTTTATTAAAGATACAAACATAAATTACATAATTATACGTAATCTCTTTATTTAGTGATACACTTAGCACAAGCATCAAAATTTATTTGAGAATAATGCTGAATATTAAAAGATCATGATGCACGTTTGGGGAATTGATATATTTAAATCTACCGTGTTGCTCATAGTCATTTAACAAATTTTATTAGTCAAACTTAACGAATATTAAGTACTCGGTTAGACTTATTCTTCCTCCATAATACATCCAAACAATGGTCAATTAATAGCGATATGGATTCGAACTAAAAGGAAAGATTTAGTTTTATACTCCTTTTATAAATTTGTTTTTAGTTTTATATCATTTTTATAGGAGATTATTAATTTTATATATAAAAAATTAAAAAATATCATTTTTTAAATATTTAATTTATAAGTGATCATAAGAAATCATTTCCTCATGCGTTGGAGGCAGGGGCATAGCCACCTTATGGTCAAGGGTTCATCCGAACCCCCTTATAGTATATGTCGAACCCCCTTCAATTAGTTTATGTATTTTATTTTTCAAATTTTGAATCTTTTTAATAAAAATTTTGATTCCGCCAGTGATTGAAGGTCAGAAGTTGCCGGACATGATTAGACAAGGGGGTGGGGTCACGTATAGGATGGGAGTTGTGAAGCAATTTGGACCAAAGGGAACATGCTACGAGGATGGAAGAAAATTACTAGAAGGTGTAAGGAAAAAAAGGCTCTTTTGTGAAGACCAAATTCAAATTTGGCCTCTTTCACCTAAAATTTTAGAGGAAGAATTGTAGGATAAGCATCCACGCTGTATATTCAAAGCCTATCAAGTATCAACCTTAAACTGACTTCAACCAATCTCAAGGGTCGTTTACCTCTTCGCCAAACGGTGAGGTTTGGATAAAATAAGTATCGGATAATCATGTTCAATAAAACCTAGATAAATAAGAAGAAATTATTGTAATAATCTTTTTTGATTTCGCTTGAATTTAAACATGCCGATTGTATTTGTTACGGGTAACAAAACTATTTAATTTGAAACATATTTAACATATTATCTTTCTATGTCCAAATATTTCAGGTATGTTATTTATATATATTTCTTTGAACTTTCTTAAAGCACGAAAATTTTGAACTTCCTATCTTATACTCCTATTAATTTCTTGGCTAACATATAGATTTTTCACTAGTTTAGAATCTAATTACTTAGATTCATCTTAGTTTGTAGTATTAAGAATTTTATCAATTAATTAAATTTTGGACTTCAGATACATGTATCTAGTGCATTCAGATACATCCAGATACATGTATCATGGATACATTGTATCAAGTGGATAATTTGCATGTATCTGTCTCTCTCCCGCACTCACCTCTCTTCTATCTCGCTCTCCACTCTTCTCTCTCGCTCTCCAATGATCTCTCTCTTGCTTGCCTTGTAAGAATTATTATTTATTTACTATTAATTATTTCTTACTTATGGCCCAAGTTTACTTGGAATCAAAGTAATACCATAAATAATATTTAATAAGGAATATATCTCGTCCGTACATTGGTTACTTGATGGACGTACCAGATTAAGTCATAACCTCTATAAATTGGTCCTCTCTCCATCCATTAGGGTTACCACATATTCTCTACATTAATTCCATCGCTGATGGTTGTGGTAACATAAAGTTAGGACAAGGAGGTAGAAACCAATTTACGACTAACGCTTCCGCTTCTCTTTGTGATGATGTCTTCCGCATCAGGTATGTGCCTCTAACATTCTCTATGTAAGATTATCATGTTCAAGATCCTGAAAGTATTTAATCTTACATATGGCATCAGAGCATGGATTGTTTGAACTGATAATCTTCGTATATAAAACAAGCATATTTAAAAAAATTGCATGAGCGATAGATCCAAAATTTTCAGTGAGGATGGTCTAAAATTTTTTCGCCATTACTGATAATATTTGGAAGACTAATAGTAATTTTAAATTCGTGCTTACAATCAATATGTTGATGCAAAGTAATGTTTAACTGAGAATTGAGAAACTTTTTTCCTTAGCCAATAATTGATGTCCTAATAAACTTTTACGCGAGGATATTGAAATATTAAAGCGCCATTACTAATAAATTTTTAAAAGTTATCTTATGATTTATTAAGAATAAGGGGTCAATGGTTAACCAAGTAATGCTTGTTAATTAGGTTATCATCACTCGTGAAAAGTTTATAATTGATGTTTGCAACCCCATAATGTAATAATTATGTTTTATTTTAGATTGTGCAATAAATTAAAGTGATCGTTATACTAAGCAATAAATAATATGTGTGTATTTAGTGCAATATAATTTGTTAGTCACCAAATTGGCCAAACTAGAGAAATTAACGTCTACACATATAATATTTGTGATCACTTGACATATGTGGATTAGTACAATTCATTATTTATTGGCATATTCAGTATTCCAAGAGAAACTGTGTTTGATTTTTCAACTTGATGCATATATTATGTTCTTATAGTTTGTTAGTCACCAAAGTGGCCAAACTACAATGTATAAAATTAGTCATAGGCCCAAAATTTTATTATATTATGTATGCATTTGTACTTATATAGTTTGTTAGTCACCAAAGTGGCCAATTAACTAGATAAATTAACGTCTACACATAACATGTTTATGATCACTTGATTCATGTATTATATTTCTATAGTTTGTTAGTCACCAAAGTGGCCAAACTAAAATGTATAAAATTATTCACATGCACAAAAATTTATGATATTATGTGTGCATTTGTATTTATATAGTTTGTTAGTCACCAAAGTGGCCAAACTAGTATGGTTAAGAAAAATGTGCATTCATAAAATTGTCATCTATCTATGAAAGTTAATGAAATGCCTATATTGAAAGTAAATAGATAAATTGACTTTCACTATTGCTAGAACTTAAGAATTTACCCAAAGGTGAATCAATCATTCTACGAATTGTGAAAATTATGAGGTAAATTAATCTTTATAGTCAAACATATATTGTATATCCAAAGATGTCGTATATGTTTGATTAAAAATATTCAATTACCTATTAAAGATAAAATTGGCATTTAAATTATGATAATGTGTCGTAATATCTACCCAAAGGAGAATTACGATATATTTTTATCGCTTTACTGAATTCACATTATTTTCTGATTTGTGAGCATGTATATCTATTTTGCAGTTATTCCTTTGCATTTGTATGCTTCGTCTGTTATTGTGTTCAATGGATTGAACTTCTCTGAATGGCATGAACGAGTACAGTTCCACTTAGGTGTAATGGATCTTGACTTGGCTCTGCTGAATGACAAACCTACTGCCATTATTGATAAGAGTAGTGAGGATGAGAAGTCTTTTCATAAATCATGAGAACGCTCTAACAGATTAAGTCTTATGTTCATGCGAATGACTGTTGCTAACAACATTAAGAGTACTATTCCACAAACAGAAAGTGCCAGGGAATACCTGAAGTTTGTGGAAGAACATTTTCGTTCTGCTGATAAGTCTCTCGCTGGTACACTAATGGCTGAACTCACGACTATGAAGTTTGATGGGTCACGTAGTATGCAAAATCATATCATCGAGATGACTAACATTGCAGCAAGACTTAGAACCTTGAGGATGAAAGTGGATGACACCTTCTTAGTTCAGTTCATTCTGAACTCATTACCTCTTGAGTATGGACCATTCCAAATTAACTATAACACTATTAAGGAAAAGTGAGATGTTAGTGAATTGTCCAGTATGCTTACTCAAGAGGAGTCAAGACTTAAGAAACAAGGAGGTCATTCCAATAACCTCATAGGTCAAAGAGCTGATAAAGGACTTAAAGTGAAGGCCAACAAGTTTAAGAAAAAGAATGCACCTGCTAAAGTTCCACATGATTCTCATAAGGAACTCAAGGCTGATGTATGTCGTTTCTGTAAAAAGGAAGGACACTATCAAAAAGATTACCTGAAATGTAAAGCTTGATTTGAAAAGAAAGGGATTCACTACGATCCAAACTACAAATCCAAATAAGGATTTCGTATTTATGGGAAATTGCATGAATGCTCAAATTGAAGGCATAGGGACTTATCGATTGATCTTGGAGACTGGACATCACCTTGATCTATTACAGACTCTTTATGTTCCTTCAGTTTCTAGGAATTTGATTTCCCTTTCAAGACTTGATGTTTCTGGATTTGATTTTAAGTTTGGACATGGATGTTTCAATTTATATAAGAATACTATTTTTTATGGTTCTGGTGTTCTTATTGATGGTTTATATAGATTGAAACTCGATAATAATTTTTCTGAAATCCCTGCTTACTATTCATCAAATTATTGAAATTAAACGTAGTTCACTAAATGAAAGTTCTGCTTATTTTTGGCATAAATGTTTGGGTCATGTATCCAAAGAACAATTAAAAAGATTAGTAAAGAATGAAATTCTTCCGAATTTGAATTATGCTGATCTTGATATATGTTTGGATTGCATTAAAAGAAAGCAAACCAAACATACCAAGAAAGGTGCCACAAGAAGCACTCAACTTCTTGAAATTATATACACTGATATTTGCGGACCCTTTGATGTTCCATATTTTGGTGGAGAAAAATATTTTATCACCTTTATCGATGATTTTTCACGTTATGGATTTATCTATTTGTTGAAAGAAAAATCTCCAGCAGCGAACACTCTCAAAGTGTACGTTAATGAGGTTGAAAGACAATTAGATAGAAAAGTGAAAATCATTAGGTCAGATAGAGGTGGTGAATATTATGGAAAGTATAACGAATTAGGACAATGTCCAGGTCCATTTGCAAAATTCCTTGAAGAACATGGCATATGTGCACAGTATACTATGCCAGGAACACCTCAACAAAATGGTGTTGCAGAAAGGCGTAATCGAACACTTATGGATATGGTTAGGAGTATGATGAGTAATTCCTCATTACCCAAATCATTGTGGATGTATGCTCTTAAAATCATTGTATATTTATTAAACAGGATTCCTAGTAAGGCAGTTCCAAAGACCCTTTTTTAACTGTGGACGGGAAGGAAGCCTAGTTTAAGACACCTGCATGTTTAGGGTTGTCAAATGGAAGCTAGAGTTTATAATTCACATGAAAAGAAATTAGATTCTCGAATGGTAAGGGGTTACTTTATTGGTTATCCAGAGAAATCTAAAAGGTATAGGTTTTACTGTCCAAATCATAGTTCGAGAATTGTTGAAACCGGTAATGCAAAATTCATTGAGAATGGTGAAGTTAGTGGGAGTGTTGAACGACAAAGTGTGGAAATTAATTAGGTAAGGGTAAATATTTCATTGCCCATAAATGTACCAACTTCCGCACCAATAACAAATGTTGTTCCTCTTGTTGAAAAGCACTTTAACAATGTTGAACAATATTAGGGTGAAACACTTCAAGAAGGAACTAACTCACAAATATTTGACGCAAATGAATCACAAACAGTGCCATTAAGAAAATCTCAAAGAGAAAGAAAATCAGCCAATTCAGATGATTATGTGATTTATTTGCAAGAGTCAGATTTTGACATTGGAATTAATAAAGATCCGATTTTATCTTCACAGGAAATAGAATGCACTAAGTCTGATAAATGGATTAATGCCATAAATGAAGAGTCAAAATCCATGGAATACAACAAAGTCTGGGATCTTGTTCAATTACCAGAAAGTTCTAAAAGAATCGGATGTAGATAGGTCTTCAAGACCAAACGCGATTCTAATGGTAATATTGAACGATATAAAGCCAGACTTGTTGCCAAGGAATACACTCAAAAAAGGAGGCATTGATTATAAAGAGACCTTTTCACGGTCTCAAAGAAAGACTCATTAAGAATTGTTTTGGCGTTAGTAGCTCATTATGATTTAGAGTTATATCAAATGGATGTGAAAATTGTCTTTCTTAATGGAGACCTCGAGGAGGATGTTTATATGGACCAACCAGAGGGTTTCGAAATTAAAGGAAAAGATCAGATGGTGTATAAACTAAAGAAGTCAATATATGGACTCAAACAAGCCTCACGACAATGGTATATAAAGTTTAATGATACCATAACATCTTTTGGATTTAAGGAAATTACCGTTGATCGGTGCATATACCAAAAGATTAGTGGGAGTAAGTTTATATTTTTAGTCCTGTATGTTGATGACATTTTACTTGCTGCTAATGATTTAGGCATATTGCGTGAGATGAAAGACTTTCTCTCTATGAACTTTGAAATGAAAGATATGAGTGAGGCATCCTATGTGAGAGGGATAGAAATATTTCGTGATAGATCACAAGGATTATTGGGACTGTCTCAAAAAGGTTATATCGAAAGAGTTCTAGAGAGATTTAACATGAACAATTAAGAATAGTTCCTATTAAAAAAAAATGGGACAAATTTAATCTCATGCAATTCCCAAAGAATGATGTAGAACGAAAAGAAATGAAATCAATTCCTTCATCTTTTATTGTTGGAAGTTTGATGTATGTTCAAACTTGCACAAGATCGGATATTAGTTTTGCGGTCGCATTGCTAGGAAGATATCAAAGTAATCCTGGAATGAATTAATAAAAGAAACTGCAAAGAAAGTTTGTGGCATGTTATGAAGCCACGATTCATGCATTATGGCTGCGGAACTTCATTTCAGGACTTGGGGTTGTCGACACCATTACCAAGCTGCTGAAATTTTATTGTGATAATGCTGCAGCAGTATTCTTCTCCAAGAACAATAAGTACTCCAAATATGCCAAACATATGGAAATTAAATACTTTTCTGTTAAGGAAGAAGTTCAGAAACAAAGAGTGTTACTTGAGAATATTAGAAATGATCTCATGATTGCAGATCCGTTAACAAAAGGCTTATAACTAAAGACATTTAAAGAACATGTTCAAATGAGTCTTGGTTGTACTTATGATTGATACATTTATGATGTTTTTACACTCTGAGCTCAAATTATGTGTTTCTTGATATACATTAATGAATTTCTTGTTTCTCATAATGGTGTATACATTATTGTTTTGAGATATTACAAGATAAGTCTCTATGAGACATTATTGTGGACCATAATGTTATATGTTTTTATAGCTTATGAACCTAGTATGATAAGTTGCTAATGCTGTAGTATATGGAAGGAAGTATGTAGCTTAAAATTTATGTACAACCGCCATAACTCGCATTAGTAGTTTGTTATATTGTGGTATTTATGATGGACATTATAGAAGAGATTTATTAGACACGCAACTAATGTTTATTAAATATTAATGTTATATGGTCATTGGGCCAAGTGGGAGAAGGTAAGAATTATTATTTATTTACTATTAATTATTTTTTACTTATGGCCCAAGTTTACTTGGAATCAAAGTAATACCATAAATAATATTTAATAAGGAATAGATCTCGGCCGTACATTGGTTACTTGATGGACGTACCAAATTAAGTCATAACCTCTATAAATTGGTCCTCCCTTCACCCATTAGGGTTACCACATATTCTCTACATTAATTCCATCGCTGACGGTTGTGGTAACATAAAGTTAAGGCAAGGAGGTAGAAACCAATTTACGACTAACGCTTCCGCTTCTCTTTGTGATGATGTCTTCCGCATCAGGTATGTGCCTCTAACATTCTCTATGTAAGATTATCATGTTCAAGATCCTGAAAGTATTTAATCTTACATGCCTATCCCAGATACATGTATGTACTGTGATTCACATGTATCTGGGGATCTCGCTCGCCTATTTTCTTCTCGCACTGCCTTTCTCTATTTTAGAGTATCTGGTAGCAAAAATGGATATATCTAGATGTATTTGACTTAAATTCTGATATAAAATAATTAATTAGTCAGATAATATGTAATTGTTTCAAACTATAAAGAAAATTAATAAATATGATTAACATATTTATTTAATTAAATAGTTTTTCCTAATTTCTTTTGGTCTACAACTATTAAACCTGAAATATGCTATGACTTTTCCCCTCTCGGTTTTTAGTTGTCACAATCCCAGAAACACGTATACGGTTCCTTTCATAGTCATTAAATCATTATTTTTTGGCTTCATAGGAATTTATTTTCTTTTGACCGCTTTGTTGTATTAAGAATAATTATAAGTTGATTGCTATTGTTGAAAGGTTAACTCAAATTAAATTAATAGTCTAGTACTTTTTTAAGGGTTAAAGTTAATGGATCTAAAAAACACCTCATAAAGTATGAGGTCTAATGTGTAGACACTCACATGTAACTTCTAATTTAATGATGGACAAAATTAGAATTACATAAGAAAACAAGTTAGGAAGATACGACTCCACGGCTGAGACGACGAGACCCCAACTGAGAAGGTGGAGAAGAAGATGCCAAATGTGATGGAGAATAAATTATTTTACACTAATAATTTTTAACCTTTTAACTTTAACTTTAACCTAATAATACTTTTTTAAAATTTTCTACGATGAAATTGTTTTTCCATATGGCAGAAGTTTTAAATAAAAGAAAGAATATATTATACACAACATCAAATATTAGTCAAAGGTGTGTTTCACGAACCATTAATGATATAGTTCAGGTAGGAAATTCACACTACCAATAGTTCATGTATGAAATTCAACCTCGAAAAAAATAGTTTAAATGTGTTTTTGACCCTTCACTCGTATTAGAAATCACCTCAACTTTAAAATGTGCTAGTCAGTAAATGCGTGGTTCATTAATTCACGATACACCCTAATTTAAACTAATTATATTTTCGTGAATATTTTGCATATATATATATATATATATATGCAATGATCATATAGCTTTGCGTGTGGTTGTAATATTAGTTGATGGTGCAGCGGTATCCTGTCTGTTTAATTATCGCTACTTTTCCAAATTAATCTAATTAATGGTTCAAATGTCAATTTGTTATAAAGTTTACGTCCACTTTAAATGTTTTGGATTCGCTTTCAAATAATATTTTTCCTCTCGTCCATCAAAATGAAAGGATAATAATTATATAGTACCTCTTACCATATTCGTTATCAAGTGCTAATCCACGTCAATCCTTCTTTTATATTCGAAAAACTAATCAAATTATTAGAAAAGATTAAAATTTTGAAAAGAAATTGTCGGCAAATTAACGAAACACTTTTATTTGCTTATTTTTTTAATTAAGGTCCGCACATGCATATTCAAAATGCAAATTTTATTATTTTTCTTCAACTCAAACACGCAAAATATCTTATTGATAGTTTGAATGCACTAAAATTGAAAATTAAAGTCTGTCCATTCTAATCCCAGATTTTTCGTTGAAACATATATATAATAATTTATTTAAAATTTAATAAATGGTAATGTTGGTTTATTTAGACCTTAATTTGTGGAGGAAAATGAGAGTGAGTAACTCAATTGCGTGTAGCAATTGCTCATAATAATACTGTAATTTATGTCTCCATAATATGATTAAGACTTGTATTTTATGCTTTTAATTAGTTAGTTAGGTTGAAGACGTGTTAATTATGTGCATGGACTGAAAGTAGAAATAGAAAGCTGAAATGTGATGTTACGTACTTTGAAGACGTGTCGAACACCATTTGTGTGAAAATGGGACATAAATAGATGTGTGTTTTTTTCCTTTCTAAAATATAAAAGTTTGAAATAGAACAATAGCCAGGTATCTCGTGAAATTCCACAAAATGGGGTTTAGAGAGGCCAGAGTATATTGTATATGCAATCTTTATCACTATCTCTCCAAGGTAGAGAAACTATTTTCCGAAAGACCCTCAGCTCAAGCGAAACAAAACAACTAATAAAATAGGTGGAGAAACATGGCAACTTATGGTAAAGCAATAAAGTAACAAACACAAAAAGCTCGTTACTACCTATTAATCTTTTCTTATCCGTTATCTTCATACTCTCCTATGTATACTGTATACATAATCTTTATCACTATCTCTCCGAGGTAGAGAAACTATTTTCTGAAAGACCCTTGGATCAAGTGAACCAAAACAATAATAACTTTCTGACTTGGAGGAGGTAGAGTAGTGGGAGAGGTGGTGGTTTTGGCGACAGTGGTGGAGGAGATCTCGGAGAGGGTGGTTGCTTTGGTGGTTGCTTAAGTGGGGTGCTGGTGATGGAAAACAAAGTTGATTTGGGTAAAAGAAATGAGTTAATGATTAAGTGGTACTGATCCGGTTAAAATTGAGTAATTTTAGTTGATTTGGGACTTTCCATCCAATTGAGGGGCACATATGATAAAATTAATAACAGCTGGGGTGAGAATAACTTCATTATAACGATGAAGACATAGTGTTGGAATATCACAAGATCACGACCAGCTGGAAGATTCAGTCAACAGAAAAGAGAAGGTGAAGAGTAAAACTGGAAAGAAACTTTGATTTAAATGAGACAATGATCATCATCTGCTCTTCCATCCAGAGGGTTCCATAATATTAATTTGTAAATATTAGTTTTCCTTATTTTGTTTTTATGAAAATTGTAATTACATGTTTGTTACAAATTAGCCAATTAGCATAGGACAGTTGTAGAAGTTTGTTAGAAGTAGATTCTCATTGTATTATTTAAAGACATTTTTGTACAGAGAATACACAGGGAAAATCCTTCATCCTATTCTTCTTCTTGTTTTTTTTTTTTCCTTTCTTGGTATCAGAGCATAGACTCTACTGATATGAACCCTCAACATTTTTCTTCTAATTTCTCATGGGTGATCAAGATAATCCAACGCCTACTACTACTAGGACTCGAAGCCTTCTTCCAACTGCTAATGCACCTCCCATTGAGCTAATTAATCCGGCTCACCCTTTCTTCATATCTCATTCTGATTCTCCAGGTACCTTGTTGGTGAACACAATATTTGATGGCAAACGAGGCATGTGGATAGCCTTAACCGCGAAGAACAAATCTGGGTTTATTGATGGATCTACCAAAGAACCTGAAGCTGGAACAGATCATCACAGAGCTTGGTCCAGATCTAACAACATGGTAATCTCCTGGTTATTGAATTCTCTCTCGAGAAAATTCTGAAAGTGTTATCTATTACTCTACTGCTAAAGACATCTGGGCAGAATTGGAGGATAGGTTTGGACAGAGTTCTGGTCCACAACTCTTTCAGCTCCAAAAGGAACTTAGTGACCTGGTTCAAGGGCCATCTAATATTGCTGTTTACTACACCAAAATCAAACGACTCTGGGATGAGTTGGATACTTTGGACGCCTTCAGCTTTTGTCCTTGCGATTGTACCTGTTGAGCAAACGAGAAGAATATTAAAGCCAAGCAGGGTGAGCGTTTAGTTCAGTTTCTAATGGGTCTCAATGACTCTTACTGTGCTCCCAGAGGTAATATGGTAATATCTTGATGATTTCACCTTTACCCTCTATTTCAAATGCATATGCACTCTTAATCCTGGAAGAAAAACAAAGAGAGGTTCAGAATACACCAAAATTCCCTGGTGAATCTTCTTCTTTTGTTGTTGCTAACCAAGCCAATGTTGGACAAAGGTCTTTCTCTACTGATTTTAGGGCACAAAGAGGATCTTATGAGAACAAGAAGTCTCCTCTCTTATACAAGTATTGTAAGAAACGAGGGATCTTATTGAGAAATGTTATACGTTGTATGGGTTTCCAACAAATTTTAAATTCACTAGGCAGAGGACTTCTCAAAGTTCTGTTCAGGGAAATGTAGTGACCTCTAATGATGTTTTCGGAGATTCTTTCATGAGTGATACAGTGTCTACTGATCAGGCAAAGTTACTCACTGCAGAACAGTTAGCTCAGGTGATGCAGATGCTTCAACATGTGAAAAATAGTGATCAAGGCACCAACAATTCTGAGGTCATAACTTCTGTTAATTGTGTTGGTATAACTCTATGCTCTAGTCCTTTTTCCTTAAATTTACATGTTGATTCTAAGGGCAACGCTAAACAAACTTGGATTATAGATTCAGGTGCAACAGAGCACATGAGCTATAATAAGGATTTCTTCTTCTATTTCAAGCGTTTGTCTAAGCCTATTTATGTCAATCTTCCTAATTCTCAGATTGTCCAAGTTTCTTACTCAGGATCTGTCCAGTTTTCCCCTAATCTATTATTCACAATGTGTTGTTGTACCTAGTTTTCACTTCAATCTTTTGTCTGCCCATAAATTATGCAAACAACTTTCTAATATGTTAATTTTCATATCTTCTCATTGTTTCATGCAGGGCCCTTCAATGAAGAGGCCAATGCTCCTTGGTGAAAGTCAGAATGGTCTTTATCTTCCCAAGACTAGTCTTCTAGATCTTCCCTCTACAAATGCTAGCTCTAGTTTTCATTCCTCAAAGGATGTTACATCCACTTTATCTTGTATTTCTTTTTCTGATATTAAGAGCAAGTTATGGCATGTAAGATTAGGGCATATGCCCCTTTCAAATATCCAGCACATTAATGAAATTTCAGTTTCACTTTGTTCTAAATTCTCTGTTCCTTGTTTTGTTTGTCCCTTGGCGAAGCAACACAAACTCCCTTTTCCTAGCAGTCACATTGCATTTAAACAAATTTTTGACTTAATTTATATTGATACTTGGGGGCCTTTTCAAACACCTACTTATGATGATTTTAAGTATTTTTTGACCATTGTAGATGATTTTAGTAGGGGTACCTGGACATTTTTACTTTCCACTAAAAGCAATGATTTTCCTATGCTCAAATCTTTTCTTGCTATGATTGAGAGACAATTCAACAAAAAGGTTAAAATCATTAGATCAGATAATGCTTGGGAATTGGGGTCCAGTCAAGAGAATTCTAAATTTCTATCTTCTCAAGGGATAATCCATCAAACCTCTTATGTAGCCACACCACAACAAAATGATGTTGTTGAAAGAAAACACAAACATTTATTAGAAGTATGTAGGGCTCTTTTGTTTTAATCTCATCTTCCTCATAAATTTTGGGGTGATGCTCTTATGACTGCAACTTATCTCATTAACAGATGTCCTACTAAATTATTTTCTTTCAAGACTCCTTATGAAAAACTGTTTCAGCATCCTCTTACATACTCTCATTTGAAATGTTTCAGATGTCTTGTTTTTGCTTGTTTCTACTGCTACGCAAGGTAGATCTAAGTTAGCACCCAGGGCTGAACCTTGTCTCTTTCTTGGGTATCCTTTTGGCAAGAAAGGATACAAGTTGATGTCTTTGCATTCTCAGAAGCATTTTGTTTCAGAAATGTTAAGTTCTTTGAAGATATATAACCTTTTGCCACAATTCAACCTCTTGTTTCCATTTTTCCTCTTGATACTCCTACTACTTCTGCATCCTATGACTATGTTTTTCCTACCAATCATTCACATCCTATTGATCCTAACTTTTCTAGTGCTCCTAACATCCATGATCTTCCACCTGAATCTCATATTCCTTCTTCTCCACTTTCAGTTTCTCCTCCAAATCTTTTTGTTCTCGGGAAGTCCACTAGGTCTGTCAAAACTCCTGCTTACCTAGAGGATTACGTTTGCAATAGTGTTTATCTCTCTAATGTTTATGTATTTGCTTTTCTTCTCCTACTCATGTTTCTCATTTTGCTTTTTCCGCCTTGTCTCAATCCAATCAAGATTACATCACCTCTTTATCCCATGTCACAGAGTCTACTTCTTTTTCCCAAGCTAGTTTATACCCAAGTAGGAGATATGCTATGACTAAAGAACTTGATGCTTTGATCACTAATGACACTTGGGAAGTGGTTTCATTGCCTGCTGGTAAGAAAGCCTTACCTACAAAATCGGTTTACAAAGTTAAATTGAACTCATCAGGTAGTGTTGAACGACTTAAGGCTCATTTGGTTGTTCGAGGCGACATTTAAAAAGAAGGGGTTGATTTTACCGAGACCTTTAGTCCTATTGTGAAGATTACTACTATACGTTGTGTGCTTGCTATTGCAATTAAGAAGGGTCGGGGTTTATACCAATTAGACATTAACAACGTTTTTCTTCATGGTGAATTAGATGAGGAAGTTTATATGAAGTTTCCAGTAGGTTTGGAAGTCACTGATCCTACTAAAGTTTGTCAACTGAAGAAGTCTCTTTACGTCTTGAAGCAAGCTTCGAGACAATGGTATGCTCGTTTGATAGCAACACTCAAATTCAAGGGTTTTACTCATTCTTTAAACGATTATTCCCTGTTCTAAAAATGCCACGATTCTTCTGTTTCATTTTTAGCTGTCTACGTGGATGACATTCTCCTTACTGGCAACGACAAAGCAGAATTAGATGCCCTCAAATTGTTTTTTGGATTCTGAATTTAAAATCAAGTAATTAGGGGACTTGCATTATTTTTGGGTATTGAGGTCATCAGGGAGCGTCATGGTTTGATACTCAATCAACGTAAGTCTGTACTAGAGCTTTTGTCGGAATACAATTGTCTTGGCCTCAAACCTACTCCTTCACCCTTAGATCCCACTCACAAGCTACAGGCCAATATGGGTTCTCCTCTTCCAGATGCCACTGTTTATCGCCGTTTGATTGGACAACTGAATTTTTTTACTCACACTAGACCTGATATTTCTTTTTCCGTCCAACACCTTAGCCAATATATGTAACAACCTCACCAGGCACATCTTTCAGCTGCCCATCATGTTCTGCGTTATCTCCTTTCCGATCCAGGCTTAGGATTTTTTCTCAATTCTTCCCCATCTTTCACTTTGCTGACTTTTTGCGACTCTGATTGGGCTACATGCCCCGACTCTCACCGGTCAGTGAGTGATTTCTACATCAGTCTTGGGGGTAGTCCTATTTTTTGGAAATTGAAGTAACAAACTTCTATTTCACTTTCCTCTGCAGAGGCAGAGTACAGATCCATGCGGCGTGTTGTTGCAGAATTGACTTGGCTTGTCCGACTCTTCTCTGATCTCTCTCTTCCTCCTACTCTACCCATTTCCCTTCATTCCGACAGTCAGGCTGCAATTCACATTGCTAAAAATCCAATCTTTCATGAACGGACCAAGCATGTTGATTTGGATTACCATTTTGTCCGGCAACAGTATCTCACATGACTCATTTCCCTCTCTTTTCTTCCTTCCTCTTCACAAATTGCCGACCTTTTTACGAAACCTTTACCTGGTTCCTCTCATCGTCTTCCCTTGGACAAATTGGGTGTTCGTTTCTCCCCCTCCAATTTGAGGGGGGATGTTGGAATATCATAAGAACACGACCCGCCGGAAGATTCAGTCACTAGAAAAGAGAAGGTGAAGTGTAAAATTGGAAAGAAACTTTGATTTAAATGAGACACGTGATCATCATTTGCTCTTCCATCCAGAAGGTTCCATAATATTAATTTGTAAATATTAGTTTTCCTTATTTTGTTTTTATGAAAATTGTAATTACATGTTTGTTACAGATTAGCCAATTAGCATAGGACAGTTGTAAAAGTTTGTTAGAAGTAGATTTTCATTGTATTATTTAAACACATTTTGTACAGAGAATACACAGGGAAAATCCTTCATCCTATTCTTCTTCTCCTTTTTTTCCTTTCACACAGTAAATCAATAAAACAAAAAAACAAAGTTAGAGGGATATTTTTACTCTTTTCCCTAAATTTTATAACCAAATGCCAAAATGCCTCAAAGTGCTACCAAAATCTATGGCCCAATGGGTCCTAGATAGAACACAATATCCAGCACCAAAGAGTGGACACGTGTTAGTCTAAATATTATCCAAGACATGAATTTAAGGTACAAACGTCACGAGTTTAGAACCATTCAAAAATGTTCTTGTATTTTGTCGTTATGAACAGAATCCACTAGTGGATCTATAGCCACAAAACTTACCTGGAAATTATCTTTTATGGTTCAGTATAAAATAAATTGATTAGAATAAAATCATTTTCAGATTTATAAAAGTGGAACTTTTAGGTGTAAAAAAATAAAATTAAAAATTGTCATTTAATTCTCATCCTTTTTTATTTTTCATAGTAAAAGCCAAAACGTTTAAAGATAGAAGTTGGATGGTACTTAACGGAGAATGGAAGAATTTAACAAAAAAATTTCTTCAAGATTAAAACTAGAAATTTATTTATATTTATTTGGTTAATTAAAATTATAATCATTTCAGTTTTAATCCAATTTATCTAACATCTATCAATAAAAATATAACCAATGGTATATGAGAAACAATTTCTCTACATAAAATCTGTTGTACACACTAAATTCTCCAAATTTCTAATATTAGACTAAGTATATTATTATTGTTATTGCTATCAATTATCATATTATAATGCTCATTATGTAACATTTCTGACTCAAAAATAAAATAAAATTATGAAGTATGTGAAACAAGACAAAAGAGAATAAGAAGAGTATCAATCAACCACAAAAAATCACAATTTACAAAAAAGAAAGAAAAGTTTTTCTTCTTTTTCTCTTTTGACAGTGATGAGAAATCAGTGAGCGGAAGGTGAAAAAAAATGGCACAATGTCAATGGCAACCGCATTTTCAAACAAGATTGAAGAAAGATGTTTCTTGGAAATGCAGAGGCCTACAATGTATTTCAATTAACAGAGACAAAGGCAAAGGAATTCGTAATTGGAAAAAAAGATTGCAGATGCCACAATGTTGCAGCAGTTCATTTCCAGTTTCATCAACAACAACGAGGGAATTAGAAGTGGGGTTAATCAATTCGGAGGGAAAACAAAGAGGAGAAAATGAAGTGGGATGTTTTGTGAATGAAAATGGATGGAAAGTGAGAAGGATGATTGAGACTGAACAAGAAATGAGGAATGTTGCTGCTGTTCAAGCTGAAGCCTTTTATGAACCTCTTCTTATCTTCAATGATTTATTCTTTCAATTCTTTCAGGTTCTTCATTTTTCTAGCTGTTTTTGTTTTTCAAGAATTTGTTCTTCCCAATAACCCATTCTTGATTTTTCTGTGTGTTTGAACTCTGTTTGTACTGTTTTCTGCATTATTTTGTACATATGGAGGTTGCGGATTAGGATAGTAGGTAGTTGAGCATTGTCTCACTTCCCAGCAGGATAGATTGATGCATTGTATCTGTTTCTCGATTCTTATTTTGTACCACTGGTAGTAGCATTTGTCTCGTAGCTGGCTTATCTTAGGACCTTTGTTATTCCTCGTTATTCATTGTGCTTTAGTTATCACATTAGTTTGTTATGGTTGTTGCCCCTCTTGTGTTAGCTGCTATGATCGGAGAGTCTTTTGGAAACAGTCTTTCTAGTAGTAAGATTTACGTACACTCTACCCTTCTCAGACCCACATTTGGAACTATACTGGATTTGTTGTTGTTGATGATGATCTTTCTAGAAAACAGATGGGGGCATGCAATTAGAAAATGAGAAGAAGAATGAAGATCATATATTTGTTTTCAGTTTCATATCTCTGTTATTTAGGAACTGAATTTGGCTGTATTTTCTATCTGTTATTCTATAATCCCACCAGCACTGTTCTATCTGTTATTGTTCATGTATTAGTGTTATTTTTATCAACATAATAAAGTAAGAATTATGATTCTGTAGGCTGAAGTACTTTCGGGACTACTTTACAGACTGAAGAATTCTCCACCAGACAGGTAAAAATCAAAACTTAGGAACGAGGTCGAACCTTGCTGTTAAGAAAATCTAGGTGTATTAAACTACGCTTCAGTCCCAAAAAATAAAATCTAAGTGCATTGTTTAATATTTGTAGGCGAAAATAATAACATAAACTTCATTCTCTGCTATGGTGATTCTGAATTTGTCTTGATGAACTCTAGTCTTATATGTACAATATAGTATCCTGAAAGATGGTCTAAACAAATTAGATTATTGCAAATGGACTATATTTGAGTTCTGATGGTTTCCTTCATTTCTAATCAAGCTCAAACTAATTCAATGTTTTTACAAAATTTCGAATAGATAACCAACCTATAGTTACACTACTCCAACTAGATCAGTGTTGTTCTTGTTCTAAAAATGAAAATAGTCATCAAGTTCAGTTCAACTTTCTGAAATTCTTGACTAAACAGGTATGCATGTTTAGTTGCGGAGGCCTCAACTGACACTCCTGAGGTAGAACAAGATCTTGTAGGAGTCGTTGATGCTACAGTGTATAGAGATACTGATGTTCTTCAGTTTCTTCCGGGAGCAACAGAATATATCTATATTTCTGGGATCGCTGTATTGAACAACTTCAGGTCCAAGATTTAATACTTGTCCATTAAAGTGAATTGATGCTTTCTTTGACATGGCACAAAATACTTTTTGTTATACAATCATTTGTTTATGTTCATTGTTTCCAGCTGTTAAAAATGTCTTGAATTATCAATGGAACATCTTAAACAGATCTGGGAAATATAACTAACATCATTCAAGATTCAAGTCCTTTAATGACATAATCTCTCTACTGCTACTTCATAATAATAGTCACTGAACAGAAGATTCCATTCCACTATCAGACCTTTTCAACCAAACACTAGCAAGATGATTCAGGAAATGAAGTTCTTTCATAAAACATTATTCGTCATATATCACTTGCAAACATAGATGGTGATCCTATGTTAAATAATATACAGATGAGTTATGTCTGCCTTTTACGTTCAAATGGTATTTGGATATGACACATTAAAATGTTGATTAACTGCAGGAGGCGGAAAGTTGCAACTGCTTTGCTTAAGGCCTGTGATGTTCTTGCAAGATTTTGGAGTTTGGAATATCTAGTCCTAAGGGCATATGAGGATGATTTTGGTGCTCGAAAATTGTATACAAATGCAGGTTATATAGTAGTTTCAGGTGATGCTCCATGGAAGACAACTTGGATTGGTCGAAGAAGACGAGTTCTTATGGTTAAACAGGTCTCACCTGAATCAACTTACATTCATTGAAACAGAAATTTCGATTCAAGTCTTTTTAACAGTTCCTTATCAAATTAGTCATTCCAAAATACCTGAGGAAAATTAGATTTCTGCAAATTAATATATATAAGGTGTACAAACCTATAGCATTTGATCTTCAGGGAAGAGTATTTTATGAATCTTGTAAATATTCCCTTTATCTTCAGAGTTACATAGCTGCTCTGCTGTTCTATCCTCACATCAAATACCTTAAACAAGATCTAATTCTCTTGTTAAATCTTGTGGATGACTGGGGTCGAATTATGGTAAAATTTTTGGCTAACTTTTCATTGACTAAATTTAAGAAAATAAGCACATTGAAGAAGATAAATAATTAAGAAAACCAAAGAATGTGGTGCAAATGTAAAGAAATACATACAGTAGGGAGTATGGTGTATCCGTAAAATCATTGACAAAATATCGTTTTAAGAAGCTTCAACGTCTTTCATGTGGTAACGGAGAATCCAATCCTCGTTCTATCATCATTTGCTTTGTTCTCTGTACATCCTCTATTAGACCAGCATTCTTATAAATCTTCATCAAAAGCTCAAAATTATGGTCATTATCTGGCTCCAACTCGAACAGATGTTGCGCAGCTACTTCTCCTATTTTAACATTGCCATGTCTGTAGCACGCATATAACAATGCACCCCAAACTGTTGGTCCAGCTTCAAATTCCATTTTTTTCATTACAAAATTAAAAGCTTTGTCTATCAATCCTAACCTCCCATATAGATTTACCATACAACCATAATGCTCCATCCTTGGACTAATATCATACCTCTCTTGCATAATTCTAAACAGCCTCTCTGCATCCTCTAGTTTCCCTAAATGAGCACATGCCGACAACAAAGACACAAATGTGACACTGTCCGGTAGGTCACAAGATTTTACCATCTTCTCAAAGTACAATAGGGCTTCAGGATGCTTAGAGTGAGCTGAAATGACTGAATTCCATGACACTACATCCCGTTCATGCATATTTTCAAACAACCATCTCACTTGATTCAACTTCTTTTGGTCTGCATAGAAATCAACCAATGAGTTAACAATGGACAATTCTTGATTAGTTCCTCGACGAAGAACCCATCCATGAATTTGTTTCCCAATTGATAAAGGTATTCTGGCCACAAGTAATGCTGATATAGAAACAGAGTCAGGTTCTATTCCATCACGTATCATAAGACGAAACAGGTTTAACGCCTTAGTTATGAGCTCATGCCTCATGTATCCAATGAGCATTGAATTCCAAGAAACCAAATCCTTTGTCCCAATTTGATCAAAGAGCTTTTGAGCCTTAACAATATCACCACATTTTGAATACATATCAACAAGTGCATTTAGAATAAACCCATTACTTCTAAATCCACGACGAATCACATGCCGATGAACTTCCTCTCCTACATGAATCAACCCAACACCTCCACAAGCTTTCAATGCACGTGGGAATGTGTAACAATCAGGCTCTACACCCTCTTCCACCATCTGAAAATACATGGCTAACGCATCTTCAAACAAACCCTTCTCAGCATACCCCGATATAATCGAATTCCAAGGAAATGCTGAGGTATTTCTCTTAGGCATTTTATCAAACAGTTGATGGGCCTTCTGAGTTTGTCCACTGCACGCGTAAAGTCTAATCAGCTTCGATGAAATACCCACGTTTTTACGTAAAAGCTTCTCGGGAATGAGGTTATGAACACGGATACCATGATCAATTGCCTGCAATTGAAAGCATGTTTCTAAAAGGGAAGCAAAGATTTGTGGGTCGTAAATATCAGTGCCATTTTTCACAGTGACTTCTAAATTCCTAATGACAGTTTCAAGAGCTTCGAGTTTAGTTTTGGGTGGGATTTTCTGATTTGAAAGCAGCTGGGTTTGGCCTGATTTTTGCAGACTGATGCGGCGGCTTTTTGGGTTTTCCATATGAAGTTTCTGGTTTTTTGTGTTTTCATTTGTAAAAGAGAAAGTTGGGTGTGTGGATTTTGCAGAGCGATGATGCGGCGATCTGAAGTTCATGCTAATGGCAATGTTTTGCTGCAATGTTAGAGCCATTGTCTCCATTTGCAGTATTTTCTGCTCAAGTGAATTAGTGAAAAATCATGGAAAAAGCAACTGAGAAGAGTCCTATGCCCTCAATGTGTATGCATGAATTATATTCACTAATTTGAATTCACTTTAGGAAGAGACTGACTCTTTTTCTAGTATTTAAAAGAAATATCTTGAATTTTAGTAGTAGAGTGAGTTCCATTTTGGATGACTTCGGGAGCACAGGGTAAAACCTTTACCGTAAGACAATTTTTGATAGTATTAAATTAAGAAAGAATATAAATTAATAAATATATAATTGTATTTTTTAACTTGGTCTCAGTTATATTTAATGAAAGACGCCACAAAGCTAGTATAGTTATCGCACACCTGATCTTCTTTTGACTTAAAAGTGGACGATACAGTCGATAAGGACGCTGCTCATATTTTCCTTAACCTAATTAATCAGCCCCGGCGGAGAATGATGATGGAGATGTATTGCGGCCTTTAAATAGTTATATAAAGTTGAACAAGTAAATATATATATCCTATGTGACATTATATAAAAAAGACGAATGTATTTCACAATAAGACACATATATACTTTTTTAATTTTATGAAAGTTTACATATCTATTTTCGCCCATTCAAAATAAGGAGATTCAAACTATTCTAAAGTAAAATAGAAAGTGTTCATCAGTATGAGTTAAAAATAATCCTTTTTAAGTTTTTTTTTTTATTATTATGTAAGGTAGGAAAAAGGGGATTACATGTGAAATCAAACTATCACCGGTGAAACGAAGGGACCAAATGATTCCGCCACTCCTGCGCACGTTAGCAACAGGCTCCATTGTTCTTCTTGGTGGAGCTATCTCTATCTCTGCACTCACCACTTCAGTCCTTCGCCGTAAAGCCTTAATCAATAAGGTAAATAATTGCAGGGTAATATATCTATTTTTCAAAAATCCCATTTTCAGATTTTCATCTTCTTTGATTTTGTGTGGCAGGAAAAGTTTGGGAAGCTTTGTTTGTATTGTAGAGGAAAAGGATTTTATAAATGTAAGCTTTGCAAGGCAAATGGTACAATAAAATGGTCACCCCTGTATGATCCTGTGTTTGTAAATCCATGTGTTTGCCCTACTTGCGAGGGGAACAAGTGAGTTCACTTCCATTTCAACTTTTCATAGTTTTTTTTGAATTATTCTACGAATGAGATTTTGAGGATTTTGCAGGATACAGCGATGTCTCAATTGTTTGGGAGATGGACGGGTATAAGAGCTAAAATGCACTCTACCTGTTTGATAAAACGACAATGCCAACATTTGGAATCCGGATGTGTTTTTTTTTTTCTTCAAAAATTGTGGGTACGGGAAATGGGAAAGGATTATAAGGTGAAGAATCGAATCCAGTTTAGTAGCCAACCAACTGAGCAACGAAGATTTCCCAATTCAGAGGTGTAATTCTTGAGCAAACATTTTTATTAAGGACAATGTTTATTTTTCAAAAGGTTCATTTGGATTTTGACATAACTTCACAACACAGTCATTCCTTAGTAGCTCGTTACTACAATTTCTACTTATTAGCTTGTTCTGTGCTTACTCACTTCATTCGCTCTCGGTAGCGGTTTTGAAGCAACAAGATCAAGTTTTGCACAAATGGAACTAAAAACAAAAACCAATAAAGTACCCCATTGCTAATAAACATTATCAATACTCCATTATAATAAAAGATTGAAATAGGCCGAGCAGGGTGAATGCATTTGTAGATCTCTGAAGCATTTCTCCACCTGCCTTGTGAAATACTACTGAAATTTAACAAACCACACAACGATACAAATATATGCTATCAACTGGGCCAACCCAGAGTCCTTATTTTACTTCAATACTAGTAACTAAAAGCCATTGTATACTTATAGTGCTAAATGTAATAAGCTTTATCGAATTTAGAAGGGAGGCATTGCCGGAGCAATCATGAAATTGAGGGGCTTCACTTCTGATTCCGGTGCTGGTGCAACAAAACCTGAGCTTCTGATCTCAGCCATTTCACGGCGTCCTTTTCCCTTTTGCTCTGCACATAACTTGGGCAGATATACACCTATACCCAATCAAAGAAACATCACGTTATATATAATTAACTCATTTAAATTATAGATGCATGATAAGTAAATACCTTCACCAGCAGCAAGATTGAAGTAGAGATCAATAATGTTAGGGCAGTTGTTGTAGCAAGCAGAGGAACAGAGCTTGCTAGTAAAGCGAGACTCAAGCAGAGCGTCAGAAGAAATGCCAAGGGCATTTCTATCGACGCCACACCCCCCAATGCATTCGTCAGTTTCAATCCAATCCTTGAGTTTATCAGCCTCAATTTCTGATGTTCGGCATATATATACCTCTTCACCACTCCTACGAAGATGTTTTTCTAAAACACAACGCTTACCCGTGCTCGATATTGCAAATGCACAAGAGTCTTCATTCAAATTCTCGCACGCAATGTCCCCTGCATATGGTTACGTATTCATAACATGTTATAACAAATTAAATTACACCGATGAAATTAATTAAAATCCATTAAGAATAAAGATGACTTACCTAAAGTGACTTGTACCAAGAAAGCAAGTGCGAAAGCAACAATGGCTAAAGTGTTCAAGCTATGTAATGAAGCCATTATGATAACTTGTTAACTTGCTTATCAACTCTATTGCCTTGCAAGTTAATGTTTTTTTTTTGTTTTTGCTTAGAACTACTTAAATAGCTATTTATAGAGGCAGATTTTCATGCAATTTGAGGAACTAGTACTAGTATGTGTATGAATTACTGTTTGATCAATTGACGATGTTAACATTTTATTAATTAGAGAAGAAAGTAGTTAGTGGTCAAAAGACTCCGCCATCAGTGGCCGTCTTGGTTATATAAATTCCACACATTTAGGCTTATTTGATGTTGAAAAGTGAATTTTCTTGCACTCTACTTGTCCACTTTTCGGTTTCTATAGAAAAAGAAGAAGATATGTTTGTGAAAAAGGATTTAACTTTCAACTGATTGTGCGAAGGTTTAAGACACACGTTTAACTTTTAATAGGCTGATGGAGAGTAATCCTTCCTTCCTTCGTTTCATATCACTTGGTCATTCTGATGTAACATAACTCTTAAGAAAATTTTAATTAAATGTATATTTTACTAAATTAACTTTATAATAATATTTAGAATGCTAAATTTAACTACTAATATTTTATATAGTTATTTAATACTAAAGGGTCATTTGGTTGGAAACAAGTTATCTTGAAACTAATTATCTGAATGATGGGATAAATAATTCAAGGACTAAACAATATCTCCAATCAAACACAAGATAAAATAATCATACATTTTATTCTGAAATTATTATATCTTATACCTCACACCAAAAGACTCATGAGGGTTGTATGAGAAAGAAGTAACAAAACTCTCATGATTTACTAGAATGAGCAAGTAAAATGCAACAGAGGGAATATTAGTTTTAGGATTAATGTATATACACAAATAGTACTTCCTCCATTTCTAAATAAGTGGTACTTTTAGTTTATGTACACCCTTAAGAAAACTTATTCATTCATAGAAAGTAAGATGTATTTTTACTAATTTAGCCTTAATAAATACCTTGAACAAGTTTTAGCTCTATAGTAATTTCTGGATTATGTAAAAATCTCCTTTTATATAAATAAAGGTAAAATTGGAAGAACGTTATTATTGCATTTTTGATTGCCTTAAAAAAAGTAGCTTTTAAGTCAAAAATAAAAAGTCAAACTTAAATGACTTTTAAGTCAAGAAATAAAAAGTAGGAGATACCTACTTTTGGTTTTTAACTTATTTTTAACCTTGTCAAACACTTCCTAACTTATTTTAAGTTATTTTTATATTTGCTAAACACTTTCAGAAGTCAAAAACTGACTTAAAAAATATTTGACAAACTTTTAAGCTAATCCAAACTCTCTCTTAGTAAAAAATTAAACAATTCACTTACTATGACTACTTCATTTTGGTTTATTTGCTTTGAAAACACGATTTTTTTTGCTCCGGACTCCTACTTTTGACTGTATATGTCATATGTGTTGAATTGTCCAGTGAAAGTTTGGGTATTCTGTTACCTGTTCAGTGGTTCAATGTCACAATTACAATTTTGACGTTTAACTAATTGCTTCTGATTAGTTGTGAGTTGTGACAATTCAATGTTTTCCTAAATCCTAAGCACTTTGTTTAACTAGCTACTCTTTCTGTCTCTAATTACTTGTCCACTTTTCCTTTTTTAGTTGTCCTTAATTATTTGTTCATTTTGACAAATCAAGAAAGAACAAAAAACTTCTCTATTATACCCTCAATTTATTAATTTGAAAAATGTAGAATTTCTTGAAAATCTTAAATTTTCAATTCATCCACTTCATAATTAATAGATGTAAAATGATAAACTCAATATATCAAGTAATTAGGGACAGAGAGAAGTAGAATCATTTTACAATATAGTGATTAGTAAGATCGATAGTCAATAAAAACTAACGGAACTAGTCAAGTCTCTGAGTGATTTGTCAGAGCATTTAGGCAATTTAGAATTTTCTTTTCTGACTTTTTTGTTCATGGAATTAACTAGCAATCTGCAAATTGCAAAACATAAACTTGAGTTCTGCCCCGTCATTTACGCCCATACTAAATTCTCATTCCTATTTTTTTCTTTCAAAAATAAAATTGTCTAGTCAATTATTCCCTCGATTCATTTTTACATGTCATATTTCAACTTATCAAAATAATGATAAGAGTAAGACATTAAAAAAATAGTACTCCCTCCGTCCCATTTTATGTGGCAACATTTCCTTTTTGGTCAGTCCCAAAAAGAATGTCACATTTCCTTATATGGCAAGTTTATAAAAGTACAATTCCTCTTTTATCCTTGTTGGTCCCACTTAATCTTAAAATAATACTCCAATACATTTATGAGGAGAGAGAAAAAAAAGTCTACTTTTTAAAGGGCAATTTGGTAAACATTTCAAAGTCTTCATTTATTTCTTAAACTCCGTGCCCGATCAAATGTTGCCACATAAAATGGGACGGAGAGAGTAATTATTTTTTTCTGATATGTTAAAAAATTACTAATAAACATAAAAATATATTTTTGAAATTATGAACAAATAAAAGTAAGCAAAGGAAATAAGAATTGGTTGTTGTTAGTTCCTTGTTAATTGTGTTGGGCCATAGACCATTGAAGTGCAACTGTGCAACCACTAGTAATTGAAATAGGCTTACTGATTGTTTATTTCTTTCTGGTTGTTTGGTACATATATAAATGTGTAATTTTCTTGTTCCAGTTTTGTCCCACTTTACAAAAATTGAAAATACTAAGGTGGAAGATCAGTTATCCCCTCTTTTTCCGTTCGGCCATAGATTTTTCAAGTAAAATTTGGGGGAAAAATTGGCAAATAGTGTTTGTCTATACAATTTGTCATTATTTGACAAATATTTTTTGCAAATAACTTAAATTCTCAAATACTAGAAGAAAAAAAGTATTTGGGCCAAATCTCATTATTTGAGATCTTTTAAAAATTCAAATTCTAGACCAAACTTTTATTTTTTAGAAAAACATCCTTATAGGCCCTTCGTCAGCAGTGGTTCGTTTAGCAGAAGCTTCGCCAGAAGCAAGCAAGATGAGGTCGCTCTGCTTCGTAGACAAGGCTCGTTCCGTACTTTACTTACGAGCTCCAAACCCACGAACCTAATAGTTGGATCCATATATAGATGTCGGAGGATCCGTTTGGGAAGTAAGAAGCCCGAGCCATAGAATTTCTCAATTCTAACACAAGGAGGATTATGTTGGACCTATGCAATCTCGTTACAACATTCTTTTTTTTTTTACAGAGATTTCTGGTGAAAACTTCAATCTTGAAGCATGGGAGCTTCTTAAGATGTGCATGAACAACTGCAGGCACGACTTGTCGTCGAGACAAATAAAAACCTCATTGGCGCCAAGCGTGAGGGAATGCTATACGTTTGGTAAGTTGTCCTCCGGCCAGGATAAAAGATCCCTTGAAGCAGCTAATCCTAACATCTTTTTCAAGTTTGAATTTGTTCATTTGGAATCTGGGGTCAACTCATCAGGCTCATGACCTGAAGATTGTTTTTAATAGTCAAGATGTGTCCGTGGGATGAGACTCGCCAAGGAAAGACCAGTCTACTGACTAGGGTTAAACCGCCAGGTTGTCGAGGACACGTCTAAAAAGGAGGTAGGCGCTCTCTAAGTTGACCACCCTACCCACTAATGGACTATGAGGTGATAAGATTGTTATCGTCGACGAAAAGGTTGCAAATGTGTATACGGTCCCCTGATAGGACTGCGACCTAACTATGACCTCACTATATCGGTTGAAAAGTAGCTAGTCTCTGACAAAGGCGTCATTCCAGGATTTGCAGTCCGATACATTTCTATTATGTTACCTAGCCAAACCCGCCACCTCATGTGCCAAAGTAAAACGGGAGCCCCCCCTCCGTTCTGGAGCCAACGGGTTCTGAATGACCTCCCTCTCCCTGTAGGTCGAGCTTCCTTTTCAGCCCTCTCACGGTGAAAAAAATGGTTAACTATCTCGAAAAAGATACAGCCCTTTCAATTTTAGTTGGGAAAACTCTTGAGTAGATTGCCCATGGAAAGGAGCTTACTCCAAGGTCCCTCAGTTCCTCGGCAGCACCTCGAGGTGCATTTAGTTGTCTTACATGAGACAAGGGCTATTCCCCACTCCATGGCATGACACCTTTCGCTCATCCATTCCGCTCGTCCAGACGCGGCACCCTTTCTCATTATCATCTACCGCCCTTTCTTTCCTCCCACTCCTGCCATACCTGAATTCCTATTATTTAAAGTTAGAAGCTTCGCTGAGATGGTTTTCCATACTTTCCGCATTCAGTGCTGAGATGGCAAGGTTCTTTATCAATGATACGGCATTACCGCAGTTGTATGTACTTGCATTTCTTTTCTACTGTTAGCATGTTTTGATGGCATAGAATCAATAGTTGACATGCACGACAAGGCTACTCTATCAGAATCGAAACCTTGGCTAGGGCTATCTAGAGATTATGGTTGTCTAGAGTAGAGTCTCGGTATCGGGATAAACGTAGATTAATAGCCAAGCCTACCCTTTTGTGCTTGTCAATCTGTATCCCATTCTTCAGGTATAGTTTTCTTTGATCACTACCGCTAAAAGTGAGACTAAGAACATTGTATGATTGAAAACTGCCCTTTACTGATACCAAGTGCAAGCAGGAATTAGACCAATAGAGATCCCCCCAACCCCCGTGAGTCCCGTCCTACTTTCATTTGTAGCTGGATTAGTCCTTTGGTTGGGCTAACTTGAATCAGTTTAGTTTTTCACTAAGCCTGTTCAAAGGCCACAGCGGGACTACCATAGGAAAGCCCGCACCCGCTAGCTAACATAGAAAGAAAAGATTATTCTTTCCTCCTCGGCGAAAAATGATAAAAAGGGTCATGAGCTTAATGCTCGAAAACAATAAGGGAAGAGTCACTGGGCTATTCGCCCCAGTTGGGGGACATAATCTATCCATAGGTCAGCTTCGCGCAGACAGATCTTTGCCCACCGACTTTCAGTGGACGTGGAGCCAACGAGTCAAAGTTATAAGGAGACGTGCTTCGGTCTTTCCATCGATAGAAGCAGTAGGTATATAACGCATGTAGCTAGTAGTCTTGCAAGAGACTTTTAAACAGTTCTTTTTGTTTGTGAGTTTTTTGGTTTGAGGGGGGGAATGAAAAAAGGTAAAAACAAGGTTAGTTTTTAGTAGTAGTTCATGAGACCTCGAATTCCCACGTTCCAGCGTGCATTATGCCAACAGGTCCCATCACCGTCCAACAGTGATAATAAAAAAGACCTGGGAAGTATACTTAGTGTAAGCGAGCTCTAAGATCACATCTTTGGAATAAAATCCAGTTAGAAAAGGAAATCCAATTAGAGATAAGCTGCCCCGATGCTGGCATAATTGTCGGACACTACGTGCTTCGATACAAGAGGTGTCTGCACCCTGGGCTGTTGAGGTTCTGTGACATGGACACCAGCCCAACTCGGTCGGCATTAAAAGTAGGTTACACTCCGATTATTTGCTGCAAAAGACTGCTCTGTGAGCCTAAGAACATCGGCTATCTTCTGTACAAGACTAGTACGAACTTGAACTGGGAACATAAAATGGATAAGAGGAAATAAGCAGCTGTAATAAGCGCCCCATCGAGAAATAGAACTTACTAATCCTAAGTCAAAGGGTCGATAAACTCAACGCCACTATTCTTGAACAACTTGGAGTCGGGCCTTCTTTTCGCACTATTACTGATATGAAAATAATGGTCATTATCTAACCACTAAAAGAAAAGCACCAATAGGGGCGGACACAACAGCTACATGGACCCCTTCCTTTCAGTTGTTGCCAGCGCTTTCCCGGGCCGAACCAGAATTTTTTATTAGAACGGGCAGGCAAAGCTTTCAGTACTTTCTGCTAACTCGATTTCAATACTAAGTAAGCTCTTCATCGCATAAGTAAGAAAGTTCAGCTACTAAGTACCGAAATGGGTTCTTTACAAGAAATAAGGGTTTGCGAGGAAGAATCAATGGCCAATGGTTATACAACTGCTCGATCTACATCCTACCTAACTCGATTAAGCTTTTCTTCTTAAACACAAAAGGCTTTTGCTCTCCCATTTCGTCAAAGAAAGACGGAGCAGGCACATCAGACCACCAATCCCTTCTTTCCCCTTCGCCCGACCCGGTGAAACACTTTATCCGAATGTAACAATGTAGTAGCCCCCCTGAATAAGTAAGGCGTTGTGATTCCCCAAACCAGCTCCTGAAAAAATAACGATGTAAAGGGCGACTGAAAAGGAGGCACCTATTTCTAAAGGGCGAACTAATCAACTTGCATGTGTTAAACATACGACTGAAGTAACATGATTAGACTTTCTTATCACTTGCGGGTTCCTTTGCTCTCAAGCCTTGCTTTCAGGTGAAACTCTTCTTCAGTCTTCTTAGGATGAAGCTTTCTGGCCTGCCTTTCGAATGAAACAGTTATGAAATATCCGGGCCCTTTTGGTAAAAAACGGTATAGGTTGTGAATCGATCTGTCCATTGGACTAGTTAAAAGACTCAGATAACACACCGGGTTTACATAAGAAAAAATTAACGTATAGAAAAGATATTAGACTAGTCATTGCACTAGTAGCATCTACGAGCCTCCCGCTTCGCAAGTTCTCAAATCAATCTATTCGAGCCCTTGAAAGCTGTATAATTTCATGTGTGAAGCATAGTAAGAGTGACAACCAAGGGGGTACTAACTAACAATTGAGTCCTCTTCGAATCCAAACGAGAAAATCATATCTTCAAAGCTCGCTCCATTCTTAGTATTGCACAGTCAGTCCCGCATGAGTAGAGGGGCGCAGGCAAGCGAATAGAAAAGTAGTCTTTCTCAAACTCATTCCCTTTCTCTTTTGAAACAACCTTAGTTCAAGCGCTGGTCGACAGACTCATCTCCAACTATATTTCTAATATAGGATCTTGTGGAACAGGATTTGATTCTGCCACCGGAACTGGGTTTGTTTGGTAACAACCATTAAGGATAAAATAAGATCTCTTGCTTTACCCACAAGCCCTACTAGCGTAGCAAGTTTGGTCGTTGTTCTAAAAAGGGTGGTTCGAATAACATCTACTAATATTACCGAAAATATTGTTGAAATACTTTTACGAGAGGGTTTTATCAAAAAACCTACTCCGCTTTTTTATCAGATTTCATCATACTGCTAGTCGTTGTTATTCCCCGCTAACGAGTTTATCTGCAGTTCGCAATCATGTTTTATTTCCCTCTTCTCTTGCTCGACGAACCAACTTCAGGCCTTGTGTGCCAATTCAAGTTTTGAACTACCGCTGACTTGTTTCATAGTTTTCAACTGAGTGGCAGACCCAACGCGATTGACAGATAAGCCGACGTGGGCCAAAGTAGTCTACCGGCGGTGAAAAGTCCCTATGTTCACTCCCATCAAGGGAATTTGCCTTGATTGCAGGCTTCCAGGTTCGCAACTATACTCGTCTCTTACTTTCCCAGCGGAAAGCCATAAAGAACTTTGACTAGAGCAAAAATTCAGAGCTTGACTTTTGTATCGTACAAGAAAGGAATTCCATTTGTGTATGTGCTCCCAAATCTCATTGATTAGGTCTTCTGGATCACCTGATAATCGTCTAATCAAAGTTTAAAAAGGAATTGAGTGAGCTCTCGCCTAAGAGTCAATAAATAGAAGAGTGATGAGGGATTTTTTGGCAAAGGCTAACAGGTCGGTCAGTCAATAGCGAAAGTTGTTCATCGATAGATGAAGCTCTCTCTTTATCATCTCGTGCTAGTTGCAACATCCTTTTTTAATCCTAAGAAAACAAAGGATCTAAAATTACCATTTTCCTAATGGCTCGACGAACCAACTTCAGGCCTTGATTCGTTCTCCGCAAGGAAGGAACGAGTCGGTTCCCCTTTCCATCTTTCGGTAGCATAAAGAAAATAGATTCAAATTGACAAACCACCAAAATGGTTTTCTTCAATCCCAGGCAGTCCCTTTTCTGCCATTTAGTTCATTCGTTGTAGCAGAGGTCAAGAACGAGCTGACGGCTACAAGGGAAGCAGCTGCACAACCTACGTGCTAAGTAACGCCTTAATGAGAGTCTTTTTTTCCTCCGCGATAATGTAATACCAGAGCTCATTCCCGGTACGCGAATCGAAGGGGACGGCCCAACCCCTAATGGTATTTTCTATTTAGAATACCTAGGCCACTAATCGACCGGCCACACTGGTCAGCGGCATTTTGACTCTGGTGGCAATACGTGACAGGCGAATGACAGCACTATCACTGTATTATGCGATGTTTTTAACCAAAAAAATGGAAACGAAACGTCTTAGTGTTGTTTCTAGGTTGGGGGTCGGGTAGTTGTTTGAGCTGTATTACATAATATTTTTACGTGAACACCAAAGTGATGATGGAATCGTCAGTGAATATGAAAGTGATGATATGGTTGTTAATGAAAATGATGAACAATCGGCTCAGGATAACAAAATCATGTGCGTTGTCTACTTTACGATATATGAAATGATGTTTGTTGCACTCACTCCGAACTACCACATTGCTCCAGTGTCATGGACATTATTTGTTATTTGTTGCAACAAAGATTCAGTTGACTTGTAATACAAACCTATGGTTAATTTTGATAGTTTTGAAAACTTATGACTATAAATTATATTTCCTAAAAAAGTTAAATATGTTTCTCAAATACTATGACGAAACACATGGTAAAATTTCACCCAAATAATATTTTCAAAAAATATTTGGAAATCTATGGTCAAACGCTGGGTAAGTATCCGTTCACTTTACATGTGTAGCACATATTTGTGAGTAGTATACTATTTTAAAAAAAATTATATTAATTTATTAAAATAAAATTTTAAATAAATAATTGTATATAAAAAGCAAAATAGAAGCACAAATGAAGACATATAATGTAAAAGTTTTTAATATGGTTGAGGCCCAACCAACAATAGTTGTGTGAGGCTTCATTCAATTTTTGACACTTGGATTTGTGGGCCCCATTTTAACACCACACACTCTCTCACCTTATTTTTTCCCAAATTCCCCCCTTTTTCTTCCAAAATATTTTAGCTCCTTGTTCAATATTCCTCTCTTTTTCAAAGTTTTTTTAAAATTCTTTGCGCTCTTTATTAATTAGTAACTTGATTAGCTCTTTCTTTCCCATTAATCATTTCTGTCCCTCAACTAAATCAATTTAAAAAATTGCCACCTCTCAACCAATTCAACTAAAATATAATTATTCCTCGTAGCCTTAGAAAAAACAATCTTTTAAATTTTTTATTTTACATCTCAAAAAATTGAAACAAATTCCTAGGATACCTTTAAAAGATAATTTTGAATGGGAAATTCACACACACTTTATATTTGTATTAAGAAGTATTCACTGAATATCGAAAATCGAACTAAGTAAAAATTTAGTCAAATTGAATATTTCTTTGACTTAAATTTATTTTCTTTTTATTTTAAAAAAAAATTGACATAATTAGTTTTGGTTTCAAAGTAAAAATAAATCGAAAAATCACCAAACTGATATAGAGCGTGTGTGTATGTTGTATAAAATTAAATTTTTACTCTTTTCATTTGTAATCTAGTTACCTTTTTTTAAATTTAATTCTATTTTTTCACTTTCTAGTTTGATTTGTAATTTTATCATGATGATTTTAAAAATTGATTTTATGTTCAAAATCACTTGTTTGTAGTGCTTTAATTATTCATTATTAGTTAATTCAACTGTCATCAATCAGAACTAAATTTTTTTAAAAAAATTATACCAAAAAAAGTTCACCAATGAGTAAGTGAGAGCATACCTATAAATATTCTAAAATCACTCATTCTTCAATTTTTTTTAGAAATATTTTGTACTTGGTGTAGGGCTGGCAAGGGGACGGGGACTGGGGGACGGGACAGGGGACGCCTTGGCCGGGATTCGGGGGGGACCGGGATTGGGGCGATAAAAATTCATCCCATCCCGTCCCACTATATATACGGGATGGGACGGGGTTTGGCGGGACGGGACGTGGGATTTTTATTTTTTTTATATGTTTATTTATTTGTATTGAAATTATATGTTATTGAATAGCATTTTTAGTTTATTTAGTAACATTTTTAGCTAATAAAAAATGCTTAAGTTTTCAAATTTCAAGTTTCAAGTTTCAAATTTCAAATTTGAGAAGTTCAAATTTGTATTTTAAATATTTTAAAAGAATTTAACTTGAAATTTCAAATGTCAAATTTCAATTTTTAAATTAAGTATTTTAAAATTAAAATTAAAATGCAAGACAATAGTTATATAAAAAAGACTTGAATAAAGCCTTCAAATTTATTCAATAAAATCTAATTGCAACTTAGAACTTAGAAGTTACAATTTACAAATATTAATGGAGTAACTAATCTACGCAGCCGCCTTCTAGGAAGGGTTCTGTTTCAATAAGTTCTCATCTGTAAAACTAATATTTGTTACAAATATTAGATGAATAACTAATTTACGTAGCCACCTTCTAGGAAGGTTCTGTTTCAATTAGTTCTCGGATGTAATCTAATATTTGTATTCTCCTTTAAAATTCAATTCTAATTGTCGCATCATATCGACGGTAACATCCTCCGGTGTTGGCAAACTTGCTAGAAACTCTTGTGACTCTAATTCATCATCACTAGATCCAATTACCACATTAATCCAAGCTTCTTGTCTGGAACTTAACCTTGACAAATTATAATTCCTCCTCTCGGCGTTGACCCAGTCTCTGATGTTTCCAAACTTTCTTCCGCCAATGAATGTCTATGATCGCCAATTTGAAACGTTGCCGCACTAAAAGCAGCCTCCGATGCAACTGGTAAAGCTTGAATAGCTAGAACATCACGAACCATTTTGCTCAAAATTGAAAATGCAACGCTCCGCCTCCTCCACCATACTAATAAATCTTCATTGCCATTTTTGTCTTCCTCTGTTTCTAAAGATTGATTAAGATATTCTTCAAAATCATTACGGTTAGTAGAGTTAAGACCAAGAAAACCTCGCATATAACTTGAAATTCGAGCTTTACTCTGAGGATTAGAAGTTTGACCAACTTCTCCTTGAGTATTTCCTGTAGTTCTATATTTATCATACAAAATTTTTGCTTCTACTTTTATGCTAGACTTGCACATTTCACAAGTTGGAATTTCTTCCGGTAAATTTCTAAAGTATCATAAAAAGTGTCAACAAGTCCCTGCATACCTCGTAATTTTTAGTTAGGATGAAGTAAAGTAGCAGTTAAATAAATTTGAGGAACAGAAAAAAAAAATTAAAATTTTTCAATCATACCTTCAATTGCAACTCTAAAGTTTTCAATTTTTTTGTATTTAGAAAATTGAATTGAAATAGCACAAATATTTATTAATACTGATGAAATAGTAGGATAATAAATTCCAGAAAACATGGTTGTAGCACCATAAAAAAGTCTTAAAAATTCTAATAGTTCATTAATTTCTTCCCAATCTTCTTCACAAATTCTATTTAATGGGTCAGCATTATGATCATTAAACATCATTTGTACGGGATCCTTTATATTCGTAAGCAACTGAAAGCATTTCGTAAAAAGAATTCCACCTTGTTTTAGTATGTCTTGAAATTTTTCTTGGTGGCAAATCACATAGTACACAACGCTCATTAAATTTTCTAATTCTAGCAGCTTTATGAGCATAAAAAATTCAGCCAACAACATATTCAATTTTCATATAACCACAATCAAACAATGAAATATCATCTTGTACAACTAAATTTAATACATGTGCAACACATCTAACATGAAAAGCTTTAACATCAATTGGACATAATCTAACTTTAACATACTAGCAATGTTTGTATTATTAGATGCATTATCTAATGCGACAGACATTACTTTATCTATAAGCATGTAATAATCTAGAACACTCAAAATATTTGAAGCTAAATATGCACCAGTTTTTTTTCTACACATTCTTTATAACTTAAGATTCTTTTTTGCAAATTCTAGTTATGATCAATCCAATGTGCTTTAACAGTTAAATAATCATATCCATTAACACTACGATCCATGTCCGAAGTTATAGACACTCTACAATCTAATATGCTAAATATACAACAAAGATATTTGACAATGTTTACCTTGATATACAAAAACATCAGATTTAATAGTATTTCTTGAAAAACCTCTATAAGTAGGATTATAAGTTTGTTGAATATATTCAATAAAACCGGGATGTGAAGGAAAACTATAAGGCAAACCAAAAACAGAAATCATTTTAGCTAAATTTTCACGATCTCTTTCCTTATTATATTTACGTTGTGTTAGTGGACCACTGGGGTTAGAAGGATCTAATGTTCCTTGAACCATGTTAGAAGCCCCTACCGATTCATTAACATTAATATCAAAATCATTAACTTGAATTCCTTTTTTTCTATTGGCTAATGCTTTAGCTTCTTTATATTGAATCGACACACAAGATAACCGTCTCACCTTGACCTCTACCTTGTTTATGTTTAAAATGTTGCTTACACTTATTACAAATAGCAATAGAGTTTTCCTTATCTAAAGCCATAAATTGCCACACAACAGAAGTTTTAGGGCGTTGATACTTCACCTTCTCCCTTGTAGGAGGTATAAGGGGTGGGCGTCCACAATTTTGCTCCGTTGAATTTGTAGTTTCATTTGGAACTTCTGTCACCGGACTAGTAGGTGTATCTTCTAATTCCTCTTCTTCCGAACCAACTTCTACTTCTTCACCTGAATTTTCATCAAGATAAGGATTAATATTACAATAAATTCATTCTAAAATTTCATGATCGAGTTGAACATTTGAATCAATATCATAAGAAGTATCATCAACATAAGTAGAATCATTTGTATTAAATCTATCTCTAGACATTGATTTAGAAGAAGTACCACCACATTTACTCTTACTTTTTCCTTACTACTTTTTTTATTAAAATTAAATAATTTACTAATGTCACTTGGTTCTTTCTCTTTCCTTTACCGGTATCTATTTTGCTAGAACTCATATTTAATTATATGTAAAGTGTAATACAAAAATAATAATAACACAAAAATTAATGACAAAAAATAAAATATAAATATTATGAAATGAATGTACCAAACGTTTGCGTTAATAGCAGACGTTATACCTGATTCTTGAAGCTTGTAGTTTGTTGTAACTTGTAATTTTGAACTCCAATACTTGATAGCAAATATGAGAATCACATATATTATGATATAATATGAAAATTTAGAATTGAAATATGATATAATATGAGACTTAAATGGAATAAAAAATTGAGAGGATATAGAAAATAGATGAGAGAATAGATGATTTTGTAAGAAATAATAAGGGATAGAGGGGTATTTATAATATTAAAAATGGGTTAAAGTGTATTTATGATAACTTGAGGGTTTAAATTAAAGTATTAAAAGTAGGGGGTTGGTAGGGAGTGTTAGGGAAGTGAAAAAGGTGAATAAATCCGTTGGGGGCCCACTAGCCGTTGCCCTAACGGATATAATTCAAAAAATAAAATTAAAAAAATAGGGGATCCCGTGAAACCGATCGGTTCAGCTAGGCCGGGACCGGGCCGAGTCTATCGGGACCAAAGGGTGAACCGGCCCTTGACCGGTCCCCTATCCTGAAGTCCCTCTAACCCGCGAGAATTGACGGGACCGGGTCCGGCGAGCCGGTTCTCGAATCGGTCGCGGGCCGACCTGATCCCCCTACCAGCCCTAACTTGGTGTTGAATTTATTATTGAAATTTAAGTTAAAAGTCTAAAAAAAATCAACCAAAAAAATATATAAATCAAGAAAAGAAGACTATAATTATAATGGAATTCAATTTTTTAATCATATTAGCAATCATGGGAAAAAAAGGCTAAAACTTGAATTGATATTAATTTACATATTTCTATTTGACTTTTGGAAAATAAAATTTAAGATTATTAAAAAAAGAGAGGGGTAAAATACTTATTACGAATAAAAAGGAGGAATTTGAAAAAAGGAAGGTGAGAGAGTGTGTGGTGTTAAAATGGAGTCCACAAATTCAAGTGTCAAAAATTAAATGGAGCTTCACACAACTATTGTTGGTTGGGCCTCAATCATATTAAAAGTTTTCATATAATGTATTGGACAAGTCAATATATATTTATGTAGCAAAAGTTTACCATTTAGTATTAGGAAAAATTATTTTGACGGTAATGACCCAAATCTGATAGCTTTGACTATTTCATAGCATAAATTGATTTCTTTTTTTGATATTTTTATCCTTCCCTTTCAAATATAATGTTTCCCTAACTTTATTTTTTTCCATGGGAAACTTTGATAGAAAATAGGTAAATTTATAGCATCATGAAAAATGTCTAATTAGTACCAATCAACGTATGCAACGTTCTGATGTCGTTCCCAATTATATTTTGTTGCAACAGTTGAGGTTTTGTCATATACCATTTTTCCTTAATTGAAGAATTGTTAGTAATATGATTTTTAATTAACTAATTTCATTGATTATTATACTTTATAAATTTAAATTATATATAGTTTAATATAAATCGAAATATTTAAAAGACATTAGCTAAAATTCAAAAAACTTTAGACATAATAGAGACGTCACATCATATAGTTCATAAGTATCGCCTTAGTTAATTGCAATTCAAAAAAGTTGCAAAATATTGTAGTTTTCCCTTGAGCAATATTTTAAAATATATTTTAATTTTTTTTAAAATGATAACAATCAAAATTCAAAATACTTTAAACATGATAAACGTCAATATCTTATAGAAATCATAAAAATCATTATCCATACCTAACTAGTTTAATTTAGGAAAAATGGTCAAAAATATCTCTCAACTTTGATTTATAGTTTGACTTTACCCTCGATGTTAAAATAAAGTTAAATTTACTCCTCCCGTTACTAATTTCACCAAAATTACCCCTCATTTGATGAAATCCCCAAAATTGACCCAAATTGATCCAAATTACCCGAATTTTTTTTTAAAAAAAACTTATTCCCTAATTTTAACCCAATGCCCCGACCCCTCTAGAGGATAACCCTATTCACTTTTACCCATTCTCTCAAATTTTCCATGTAACCCATTAACTTCTCCTCCATTGTTCTTCATTTCTCTTTCCTCAATTGTTCTTCATTTTCCAATGTATATCTGCCGGAAGATATGACGGGAGACTCTTGTTGTGGGCGGACATACCTGTCCGGAATATTGGTTAGGTCTTGAACACTTGGAACTAACAGAGAATTTCCAAAGTTCAATTTTTCCGGCGTTGACTCCATTTGCTCTTGTTGCAAACTTGTAAAATTACTCTTAATTTGGGTTTGGATTTGGGTTTAATCAATGTCTTCCAAAAGCATATAGTATATAGTAGTGGAAATTTTTAATTTTTATATATATGACGATAAATACATTGTCATTGTATAATCGTCCGGTACCAGCTTTACATAGCCGCCAGAGCTGTTCAGCGCTTCGGCGGATATACATTGGAAAATGAGGAACAATGGAGGAGATATGAAGAACAATGGAGGAGAAGTTAACGGGTTATATGAAAAATTTGAGAGAATGGGTAAAAGGGGAATGGGTTATCCTCTAGAGTGGTTGGGACATTGGGTTAAACATAGGAAATAGGGTTTTTTTTAAAAAAAAAATTGGATAATTTGGATCAATTTTGGAGATTCCATCAAATGAGGGATAATTTTGGTGAAATTAGTAACGGAAGGAGTAAATTTAACTTCATTTTAACGGCGAGAGTAAAGTCAAACTATAAATCAAAATTGAGAAATATTTTTTACCTTTTCCATTTAATTTATAATAATGATATGGTACAATAAAACTAACGGAAATAGTCAAGTGTCTCAGGAATTAGTCAGAGCATTTAGTCCATTTAGAAATCTCTTCTCTCTTTACTGAGTTAGTTTAATGAGTTAGCTAGCAATGTGTGAAACGGAAATTAAGTTAGCATGAAGTAGTAGATAGAGGCGGAGCTAGGTAGAGATTTATGGATTTGAATGAACTCAATAACTTTTCTGTAATTTTATATTTGTATTGGAAAATTAAATAAATATATATCTATATTAAATTGTAAGTCTCTAACAAAATTAAGTGATGACTTAGTGATAAAAAATAGTTTTGGAAATGCTTTCCACACTATAATTGTGGATTCAAACCCTATTATCAACAAAAAGTTTCTTTTACAAAAAAAAGAAAATCTGGAATCCCAAACTCTTAATCTTGGCTCCGACCTCTGAACTATTACATACTTCTGCCCCCTCAATTACGAGCATACTTAATTCTCTAGTCCTTTATTTTTTCTTTCAAAGATAAAATTCTCTAGAGTAAGTTCTAGGGTGGGCATGGCATGATATATACCGAATATCACATTAAAATCAAAAAAATTTATATCGCGGTATGAATATTATGGTATTTAATATGATATTTGGAAAGATTTTTATATTTTTTTGATATTCAATACGGTATTTGATATTTATAAAATCAATACCAAAATATCATATATCATACCGAAATTTTATAATAATATTATAAAATTAATCATTCACTAACATGTAGACTCTAACTTGACATAGTGATATATATATATATATATGTCAAGTTAAAGTCTGTGAATGATTTTTATGGTGTAAAATTATATAGGGCTATGCATAATTTTAGATAAGTTCACCTTTCGAGTATCGACTTAATTATTTTTTTCCAAGGTTAGAGGTGGTTGTTTGACTATATTTTCGTACATTCTTTAGGTTGATTACTTTAAACCAATGCAACAATAGTATCTGTAATAATTAGGATTTTATTAATGTTATGGTGAAATCTGATTCACTATTAATCATCATTAATATAAACAATGGTATTATGAAAAAAAATCTTGACAAATTGACCATGTCATTGACCAGATAAGGATGAGCACCATAGGGGTCAATTTTGGTTAAAAGTAAATTAATCTAATTTAATTTTTTACAAGACGTAATTCGATTAAGTTAACATTAATTTATCGGATTAAAGGGTCTAATATCTTTTTTATAATTTGTTACAAGTGTCCAATAACTTAAGGTTGACTGATTATCTTCTAATTAAACACAAATAATGAAAGAAACATTGATAATAACTTCACAATTGTCAAAAAGAAATAAATAAAGAACTTGTATTAAAAACAAGCGATTTATTATATTAGAAAACCATATAGCATATCTTATACATTATTCCAAACAAACCTTTCGGAATAAGAACCAGGAAAATTATGACCTCCAAAGTAAAATCCATCATCTTGTACTTCCCAAAAACATTCAAAATTGTTTTCACTTATTTTTCCACAATCATGAGAAATGTCTTTGTTGAAAACATCAAAAAATTGGTTTTTAGAACCCCACCAATAGTGACAATAGTAACGAGTAGTATCAACATCATTTCCACGGAGTGAAAGACTTAAATCTTCACCTACTTTCAAATTTTTTTTTTCGAGAGTAGCATCTTTAGATTCACATTGAACAAAAAGAGGAACATCGTTATTTGAAAGAGAGTTGATGATGTGAAATGTATATCCAGTTACAAATGCAGATGCAAAATTTACTGCCTCAATAAAAATGATCAATATGAATATTGAAAGTACTATGGATTTGGTCATGGTGGAACTCTTATATTTTTGTCTTATGAATCACTACATGTTTTCTTCTAATTGTTTGCCTTTATATAGAGATATTTATTTAATTTAATAATTTTGCTAATCTTAAATGTGGTCTTCCTTTTTTAGTTGTAAAGCAGGACTTTTCAAGTAACAATTTATTTGACTTATTTTAAAGCTAAAATGATTTTTTTAAATTTAATATTTAAAATAATACATTAGATATATTATTTTTTAAAAAACTATATGAAAAGAACTAAAAATTACATTTTTTTTTTCATATCAATATGATTAAAAAGTATTTTTTAAAATATTAGTCAAGGTCATATTGTTTGACTCTTTAAAAAGAAATTGTGACAAGTCAAAAGAAATGAAAGAAGTAATACATATGTATATTAGTTAGTCAAAATCATATTGTTTGACTCTTAAAAAGGAGATATATATATATATATTTGGTCAAAATCATATTGTTTGACTCTAAAAGAAGAAATTGTGACAAGTAAAAAAAAAACTAAGAAGACAACCCTGTCAGGAACTTGTTCATAATTTGAATAGAAAAAATGTGAATGGAAATGTTGTCTTCAAATTAGATATGGCTAAAGCCTTTGACAGGGTTGCTTGGAATTTCTTATGCTTGGTTATGAGACACTTGGGTTTCTCAGAGTCCTGGATTGATATGATTGTTAGATTAATCTCTAACAATTGGTATTCTATTATTACTCTTCGATGCTTTTTCCGCTGTATACCCCTCCATCCTTTGGAGGTGGAAGAAAGAGTACTCTAATTTTAATACATAATAGGGTTCCAAAACGCTAAAAGATGAGGGAACAACAGTTGCCACAATAGAAAAAAGAAATGATTTCTTTAAATCTTCTAGAATTCTTAAGCAGGGTGATCCTTTGTCCCTTCCTTGTTTATTATGGTAGCGAAATTGCTTACTACTTTAATAGGTCTAATTCAAGTATTTCTCATAAACGCATAATTAATAACCATGGTATTTTTATTATTTAACAAATAGTAATTCAAACATAGTAATACATCACGAAGAAGTTTTGAAAATTACATGCAACATATTAGTTCCCCAATTTTTTGAATGTCTAAAATTTTCACTCGTAAATAATGAAATGACCTTCAAAAATTAAGTAAATAAAGTGAATTAGTAAATTAAAATTTGAACGACGATGGATTCATAATTCAAGAGTGAAGTTTATTATTTAGAATGTCCTTAACTAATAGAAATTATGCAAATCAATTTACTTGATTTTGTAACAAAAAATGCTCTTTTGTTTATGGGCAAGACCCATTTATTGAATAAAAAGAGGGCTAAATCACAATTGACTTGGGTCCAAAAGTGACCCGAGGCCAAAACAAAAAGGCATCAGCAACAAGCTGAAACGACAAAAAAAAAAACGGAAATGAATTGTCTGAACCAATCGGATCTCCTATTAGCTCCATGTTGGTTGTTCATGGAGCTACCAGAGGTCCTTTCATCGAATCAAACATGACAAAACTCCATTAATCTTGAGTGGTATCTATTTGAGTGCTCAAAAATCTCACAAGCAGCATGAATTAGATTAGGTGACGACTTCTTCAATTCCACAACGTTGTCATCTTTATCTATCAAGGTAAAAGATCTAATCCCCTTGTACATCACCTGAATCAACCTTAATCAAAAGAAATAACCTAATCCATCCTTAAATCGTGCAGATTGAGCTGAAGAGAACTGATACCACTGCATCTTAGTTCGGGATATCAAAAGTATTTTTCTCAATCTTGATCTATATACGCTTGAGTTACAACATACTATACTCTATGGGGAGTAACTGTTTACTTTTTTTTTCATGTAACCTTTTTTATGAGTATTTGTTTGTCCTGTTAATAGTAATCTTTTAACTTGATCCATGATTTCTATTTCAACATTTTTTTATTCTGAGCTTTGATTATCCTTGCTTGTCTGGTTGAATTATTGTTCTTGCTTGTATTGTCATGTCTTCATTAGAGAGAAATCACATTACAGTACATGCAAAATCATAAATAAGGTTAGTTAAAAAATCAGCCAGGTTATTGCCTTTCCTGAAAGTATGTAATACCACCACCTCCCTGTCCTTTGGAATCTCCTGAATGCATCATATATTCATTGAACGTTACTTTATTTTTACAATTTTATACACAGAATCGTGTTTTTAATGAAAAAGTGAGCATGTTATTGTCATTTCACACAATAACTAACTCCTTGTTTCCAAAATTCAAACCCACCATCCCAAAATATTAAATAAACAATATCGACTTTTTAGTTAAATTTTTTTCGATTAATAGTATCACTTTCATTGATAAAAATATTTACATCAAAACAGAGCAGTCTAGGACTAGTACTACCTCTATCAATACAATTGCATACTGCATATACCAATATCAAACTCTAATTACAACAAATATATCAAGGATAATAAACATTCAGAAGTTAGGAGTAAAGACTGACAACAAACTATACTTTTCCCATGTATATGTATTTGCTGGACCACTTCCTTTAAAATTCTGCCAGTATCCAAGCTTCCATATGTTGAAATAATGCAATTATTTCTTTATCGTATAGTGTGTGATAATCATAGAAAAATAATTGTCTTGACTTGGACTATTGTAGAGTTTTTTTTTGCGATTGTACTCACCCAATGCACCTCATAATTCCAATCTAGAATAGGCCTTAAAAATCCTAGCCAAACACACAACTTGGACCATAGAAATTTGATTTTACCAATAAATTTGCATAGTAAATATCCTGATTTGATCAACTACACCTTACCAACATAAGAAAGCAATTTTAGACCAACTAGTTATCTTGGCAGTAATCTTATTAATCAAGGCATTCTCCCTTCATAAAATAAATTTTATTAAAAAAATAATTTAAAAAATATTTAAACTTAAACCAAATATCCGGAATCACTTTTTTAATATACATTTTTTTGAGGTCAGTTTTTAAAAATTATTATTTTTGTCCTTTTTAAGTAGTGAAAGCTCTTTGTGTTCCGTCCTATTGATGCTTTTTACCCTTTTCTTCATTCGTTTGTGGATTGTAGGTGATTGAAATTATTAAGTAATTTTTTTTTTTAAAGCAAAGATCTAAAAGTAACAGAGTAACTTATACACGATTGAAGTTTATGAGATGTGTCCTAGCTGCTATACATCAAACAAAATTAAAATTTATAATATATACCCATATAAAATGTGACCTAATTGAAGTTTGAATATTTCTAGTTATTCCCTTTGTTTAGACTAGTTAATATTGGTGGTGTTATAAACTAAAAGTAGAACTCCAAAAAAAAAAAATAACAGATCTAATAAACTTATATACGATTAAAGTGTATAAAATATGTCATTTTTTCTGTACGTCTTTTAAAATTAAATTCATCATACATACCCATATGAAAAAGTGACCGCATTGACATTCATCTAGCCCGTAAACTCTTAATTCACCATGGCAAAATTCTTCACAATCTTCAATGTTTGTATTCAATAATCTTTTTCAACATGATTTTAGATTATGGTGTGATTTAGAAGAATTAGCTATGGTGAATTAGAGTTTACAATCTTGATGAATGTCGAGTTTAAAAACCTAAGCCTTGTAAATAAATAATGCTAAACACTTGTCAAGACAAAGCCTTATATAGAGAAGTTTTAACCACAACCTTTTGTAGATAATAAATTTGAAATCTGGTGAAATAAATGAACAAATCAATTAGTCTCACAATATTTATTAAGTCAATAAATTCGCATATTAAACCACTTACAATGGGAAATTAATTATATTAAATGATTATAATTTATTGAGGTGACATAATTTTGTTTTTATCTGGATTCTAGATAGATTTATTAGTCTGACTACAGATAATTTGATATTGATTAACCTTAAATTTTTAATTTCATGGTAGATTTTTTATTCGGAAAAGGGTCAAAATTGCCCCTGAACTATGCGAAATAGACCACTTATACCCTCCATTACATTTTGGGATCAAAAATACCCCCGCAGTTATCCCAGGAGACCACAAATACCCTCAAGAGTTAACACCCCAATTTTTTAGTGACGTGGCAAGCCACATGGGACTAATCCCTCCACCTAAGCATTGCCAACTAAGATTTACTACAAAAGAACTTGACTTTTAGTGGCGACAAAGTCGCCACAAAATCACAAAATATTGCCACTAAAGGTTATGAGTGATTTTTAGTGGCGACTAAGGCTCCAACAACCATTCGCTAGTAAAACCTATTTTTTCAACAAAAAAATATGATAATTAATTTTCGATTGCGACCTAATTTTCTAAAATAAATAACTTGCAATATCCATATTAAAAACATCCAATATTATTACGAAAAATAATCAAAATTACTTCTCGATTCAAATCTCCTACTATATATATATATAATGCATCATTGTACATTTTATACATTTACATATGACATAAAAATAAAACATATAGTGTCTTCAAACTCCTACTTAATCGATATCATATTTGATTTTTTTAAAAACAATGAAGAAAAAAACACAAAATTAGAATTTAATGTTAAAAACTTTTAGTGACAATTTTCTGGGCTTTTGTGGCGACTGTTGTTGCCGCTAAAGGTCTAGTTCTTTTGTAGTGAATCCTAGTTGGCAACGCTTAGGTGGAAGGATTAGTCCCACGTGGCTTGCCACGTCAACAAAAATTTGGGGTTTTAACTCTTGAGGGTATTTGTGGTCTCTTAGGATAAAAACAGGGGTATTTTTTATCCCAAAATGTAACGAAGAGTATAAATGATCTATTTCATATAGTTCGGGGGCAATTTTGACCCTTTTCCGTTTTTTATTTGAGATTTTTTCTTCTCAATTATCGTCATCAAAACTAATAATATTACGTCCCATAATTTTAAATACAAATAGCCTAAAAGACATCTTACTTATTCCCTTTTAACACCATGACCCTCAAACATTACGAGGTTTCATTCAAACACTTAAATTCATTTAGAACATTAACAATCTTCGAGGTCGATTCCTTCAATTAATTTACTTTTTATGAAAAACAAATACCAACCTTAGGAGGTTCACTAATTACTATAATATTATTGCAGAATTATTTTTTGACCTCGAAAGGTTTATTTTGTATTTTTTTCAATTTTTTGTTTAAAAAATAATTTAAAAACTTTTGTAGTCGAAAACTGATCTCATGATATCGATTTTTTTCAACTTTCTAAAGTTGAATTATAGAGTTTTTTCACTAGTCACTAATGCTGACAATGTAAAAGGATTACAAAATTAGGAAGGACACAAACACAAAATTAATGATAATGAGGAGATTAATGCCAACAAGAGCAAGGAACTTACAATTATTACTAATTAGAAGCAAGGTGAAGGACCACAAGAGGACAATATTGCCAGACTCGAGGAGCATTATAGAGGCGGAATTAGACTTGTGATTTTTGGGTCTCAGAAAAGTAATCTAAGATAAAAATTTCGACGCAGAGCTAGACAATTCTTAATATTTACTAGCAAATTTGTGTGCATAATTTAGACTTATATTGTTGATGTAGTTAAGTTCTTAGTTACAAGAGGTTTAGGATTCTAATCTATTTATTCACAATTTCTTTTACAATAAATTTGCTACTTGCATGATAAAAAAAGTTCTAAGAATATACAACCCACGACAAGACTCAAACTTGCATCCTTAAGGCAGTAAACTTGAGCTTTAACTATTTCCACAATAAGGTTCATTTCTAATACTCTCATCGTTTAGTTGTTACGTTGCAGTTTTCAAAAGTTAATTTGACTAGCTTTCAAGACTAAATTAATTATATTAAATTGATATATACACTAAAGATTTAATTATTCAAAAACTATATGAAAAATACTATAAATTACAATTTTTTTTCATGATCAATATGATGAAAAAATACTTATTCAAATGTTCGTAAAACTTATTATCGTTTGACTTTTAAAAGGAAATCATGATTAGTAAAAAACGTACCTTATCAAAATATAATGGTAAAAATTTTAAAAAAAACATCGAGTTGAAACTTTGTTTTCATAGTTTAAGAGAGGAACTACTTCTTAATTGCGTTCAGATTTTATTTAAATCAAGCATTGTAACTGAGTGGACATCATTCTCTATATCAAACTCTTTTTGGGTGGTGATGATCATAAAACTCGTAATATATAGAAATAATCATATTCTAGTTTAGTTCATAAAGTTATATAATAAATAATTCAGTCAAGATTTTCAATGTTTATCTAAATTAACTAAATTTCATGTCATCATTCATGAGAAAATTCTATTCAAATGATTTTATTTTATTTTTATGGCTGAACGCCTACTAAACATTTGAAAACCATATAACAAGTCTTATACATTAATTCCAATCATATTTTTTGGTATACGATTCTGGAGAATTATCAGCTGCAAAGTAAAATCCATCATCCGTGGATTAGAGGGAGCTAACTAATTAAAATTTTAACGATGATAAATTTGGAATTTAAGTGTCATGCCCCGAGCCTATACCGTGGGCGGGATTGGCACTCGAGAACCATTGCTGGCCCCAAGCGAACCCTTCGCTTAACATTCAACTAGCCATTAAGTCAAATTCAAGTCTCAACATAAGATAATACAATGAAAACACAAAAGAACTAACATCTGATTGTCTATGATGCCTCTAAACAACTGAGATGGATGTCGGGACAAGACCCACGACATCCTAATGAACTAATAATAGTACTGAAAGCAATAAAATGGATCCTTCGGAAGCAAGAAGGCTCACCACAAGACTCAGAGTGCTCAACTGGATCAACGATGCGCTAGATGCTGATCCTAGTTACCTGTGTCTGCATCATAACAAGATGCAGGCCAAATGACATCAGTACAATGTACGAGTATGCGAGGGGAATTCTAAAACAAGACATAAGCTTGAAAGGAACTGAAGAACTTACCTGGCTCAACTCAACTCAACATAACTGAACTCATTTTAATATAAAACAATTTTAAAACAAGTGCAATATAAATAAAAGTTGTTTAAAACATGATGTCAACTCTGTGTGTATGCAAAGGTACATATAACTCTGAAATGTATGTAAAAATACAATAAACTGTGTATATAAGAATACAATTTCTGCTGTGGGAGTTTCTCTAACCGACAACCATCACTTAAGAGCTATTGTGATAATACAACGTTTTGCCTCACATTGCCATGACCGTCCTATACCGTGCTGAGGGTATAGAACCTGAACTACTAACTGGATCCACTAGTCTATGCTAAAAAGCACTAAAAGAATCATCTAAAAAGTATGACCCTTTTCAACCCATGATGACTACATGGTTTATAGGGCTGTCAGTTGTCTGAACTCTCCCCCATATCGGTGCTCAATATATAATACTCCCAAAAATATAATACTAGCTCTTATGTTTAAAAACATACTTCTTTCTGTGATTTCAGATAATTGCTCAAAAACATAGCTCAAAGGTTATCTTGTAAATCAAAGTTTCCCCTCTTGCTTAATATGAAAACGTTTACTCTTTACTGAAAACTAGCTCAAAGGCTCTTCGGAAATCAAGGTTTTCTTTTCTTGTTTAAATATGAAAACATTTTAAACCCTTTCGGAATACATAGTCCCCATATACTTTTGAAGAAATGAACTTCAATCTTTACTCTTTATTCTTTACTCAACTTGAACTTTAAGTCTTAAAACAAAGTTAAAAGCATTTGCAAAAGGCTTTTTGAAAGGACTCTAAGAACTTCCTAGACTTGACACTTAACTTTTTTTGAATTTGAATTTATGGATTCAAGTTATGATTCATGTTTTTGTATGATTTCTAGGTGTTTAGAAGTCATTTAGAGTAGTTAGAATCAATGGGAAGTGTTAGTACAATTTAGGACGACTTAAATGGGCTAAACGACGAAAAATGGGGGAAAATAATGATGTGGGCGCTCCGCGCCATCCGCATCNAAGATAATACAATGAAAAGACAAAAGAACTAACATCTGACTGTCTATGATGCCTCTAAACAACTGAGATGGATGTCGGGACAAGATCCACGACATCCTAATGAACTAATAATAGTACTGAAAGCAATAAAATGGATCCTCCGGAAGCAAGAAGGCTCACCACAAGACTCAGAGTGCTTAACTGGATCAATGATGCGCTAGATGTTGATCCTAGTTACCTGTGTCTACATCATAACAAGATGCAGGCCAAATGACATCAGTACAATGTACGAGTATGCGAGGGGAATTCTAAAACAAGACATAAGCTTGAAAGGAACTGAAGAACTTACCTGGCTCAACTCAACTCAACATAACTAAACTCATTTCAATATAAAGCAATTTTAAAACAAGTGCAATATAAAAAAAAAGTTGTTTAAAACATGATGTCAACTCTGTGTGTATGCAAAGATACATATAACTCTGAAATGTATGTAAAAATACAATAAATTGTGTATATAAGAATACAATTTCTGCTGTGGGAGTTTCTCTAACCGACAATCATCACTTAAGAGTTATTGTGATAATACATCATTTTACCTCACGCTGCCAGGGCCATCCTATACCTTGCCGAGGGTATAGAACCTGAACTACTAATTGGATCCACTAGTATGTGCTAAAAAGCACTAAAGGAATCATCTAAAAAGTCTGACCCTTTTCAACCCATGATGGCTACATGGCTTATGGAGGCTGTGAGTTTTCTGAACTCTCCCCCATATCGGTGCTCAATACTACTCCAAAAAATATGATACTAGCTCTTATGTTTAAAAACATACTTCTTTCTGTGATTTGAGATAATTGCTCAAAAACTTAGCTCAAAGGCTATCTTGGTAATCAAAGTTTCCCCTCTTGCTTAATATGAAAACGTTTACTCTTTACTAAAAACTAGCTCAAAGGCTCTATGGAAATCAAGGTTTCCTTTTCTTGTTTAAATGTGAAAATATTTTAAACCCTTTGGGAATACATAGTCTCCATATACTTTTGAAGAAATTAACTTCAATATTTACTCTTTACTCAACATGAACTTTAAGTCTTACAACAAAGTTAAAAGCATTTGCAAAAGACTTTTTGAAAGCACTCTAAGAACTTCCTAGACTTGGCTCTTAACTTTCTTTGAATTTGAATTTATGGATTCAAGGTTATGATTCATGTTTCTGGATGATTTCTAGGTGTTTGGAAATCATTTAGAGTAGTTAGAATCAATAGGAAATGTTAGTACACTTTAAGAGGACTTAAATGGGCTAAACGATAAAAAAACGGGTGGAAAACAACGATCCGGGTGCGTCCCTGGCGCGCCGCCCCAGCCCCTCTGGCGCAGATGGGGCACGCCGTGCCAGACCCTCCCTAAGTGCGATCTGACGAATTTTTCAACTCGTTTTCTAATCTTAATTCGATTAATCTCGATTTTTTTTCTCAATATCTCTTTAGATTCAAGTACCCAAAATATAAACACAAGAATCTAACTCAAAGCAACTCTAATAATCAACATTAAACTCTCAAGAACTTCTCAATCTCATCCCAAATTCAAGAACGAAACTTATTCAAGAATACAACTCAAGAACATCAAATTCTCAATCTTTGTTAGGACGAAAATACGCTAAATGAAACATGTTTGGCGTGTGGGTGAACTAACCCAACGCTATGTGATCTCACATACCTCGTAGGATTGAATCCTTGGCGAAATCCAAAATCAACCCTGAACGTTTTTGACGAATCTTGCCTTTTCTCCTTCTTTCTCCTCTTTTCTCTTTTCTTCAAGCCCTAACGTAGATTTCTAATTTTCTAAACTGACCAAATTCTGATTTGACCCCAATTAAACTCCTAAAAAGGGATTAAAATAATTGAGTAAGGAAAAGACTAAAATACCCTTCCAAAATCCGGTTTTAGACTTTCCTTATTTGAACAACCTAACTTCAGATGGTCATATCTCACTCATACGAACTTGGAATCGAGCAAACTCAGCGGCATTGGAAAGATTATTCCAAGATCTTTCCTATGATATCTGGAAACACTCCTAAATCAGCCTGAGCTAGGATTTATGGTTGTTTAAAGTTGACCAAAAATCCAACTTAACACATTTTACAAATTTCCAGATTTTTTATATTTTTTCCTAAAATGACTATTTTCACTTTTTAACTTCTTTCTAGTTACGGGGTGTTACAATATCTCCCCCTTGGAAACATTCGTCCTCGAATGAGCTTACTTTTAGAATGCTAAAGGCGACACCTCAAACATACAGTTCAAACATCCAACAAGCATAATGCAATTACAACATGCGAACTTATAATTAAGAATGCCAAGAAAAAGATTAGTACCTTAATTTGGAACTTCTTTGGATTTGAAGAGGTGTGGATATCTTTTTTACATATCTTCTTTAGCTTCCCAAGTAGCTTACTCAACAAATTGGTTCCTCCAAAGAACTTTGACTGATGCAACTTCCTTAGTCCTCAACTCGAGAACTTGGCGATCTAGAATCTGGACCGGAATCTCTTCATAAGATAAGCTATCATTGATCCTAATATCTTCGGTTGGTGTGATCAATGAAGGATTGCCCATGCACTTCTTCAACATGGAGATGTGAAAAACGGGATGAACTGCGGCTAACTCTTATGGTAGCTCCAACTCATAAGCTACATTACCTACCCTTTTCGATATTAAGGGCCAATATACCGGGGACTAAACTTTCCCTTCTTACCAAATCCCATAACACTACCTTTCATGGGTGAAACTTTCAAGTACACCCAATCATCTACTTCAAACTCTAACTCCCTTCTCCTAACATCCGTATAGGATTTCTGACGACTCTCCGCCGTTTTCAACCTCTCTTGAATCACTTTCACCTTCTCCATAGCTTAATGAACTAAATCTGGTCCTATCAACCCAGCTTCACCAACTTCAAATCATCTAATAGGAGATCTGCATCTTCTCCCATAAAGAGCTTCATAAGGAGCCATTTGGATGCTAGAGTGGTAACTATTGTTGTAAGCGAACTCGATAAGAGGTAAGTGATCATCCCAATTTCCTTTGAAATCAATCACACAAGCCCTCTACATATCCTCTAAGGTCTGAATAGTGTGTTCTGCTTGCCCATCTGTCTGAGGATGAAAGTCAGTACTTAAGTTCACCTTCGAACCCAAGCTTTTTTGGAATGACTTCCAAAACTATGCAGTAAATTGTGCACCTCTATCTGAAATAATGGAGATCGGAACCCCATGAAGTCTTACAGCCTCTTGAAGATACAACTTAGCATAATCTTCTGCTGAATGGGTAGTCTTTACAGATAAAAAGTGGGCAGATTTTATCATTCTATCAACAATCACCCAAATAGAATCATGCTGCCTGCGAGACCTTGGTAAGCCTGTGATGAAATCCATATTAATCATCTTGCAGTTCCATTCCGGAAGTTCTATATTCTGAGCCATACCTTCTGGCCTTTGGTGCTCTACTTTAACTTGTTGGCAATTCGGATACTTAGCAACAAATTCTGCAATGCCCTTCTTCATACTACTCCACCAATAGACTTCTCTCAAATCGCGATACATCTTTGTGGAACCCGGATCGATGGAATATCTGGAGATATGGGCTTCCTCCATGATCCTCTCTTAGAGTTCATCCACCTTTGGCACACACAATCTACCTTGATACCTTAATACACCATCTCCCCCTTGTTCAAAAGCCATTACTTTTTGCTTATGAACATTTGCCTTTAATTCAAGCATAATAGGGTCTTGGTATTGCTTCTCTTTTACTTCTGACACTAATGATGATTCAGCCCCATTCATTACCACCACTTCTTCTTCTGTGAAATCCATTAATCGGACTCCCATGCATGCGAGTCTATGCACATCTTTCGCTAACTCTCTCTTTTATTCCTCAACATGGGCGGTACTACCCATAGACAACCTGCTTAAAGCATCAACAACAACATTAGCCTTACCTGGGTGGTAAAGAATACTCATGTCATAATCTTTGAATAATTCCAACCACCTCCTTTGTCTGAGATTAAGCTTTTTCTGAGTAAACACATTTTGAAGGCTCTTGTGATCGGTGACCACATCCACATGAACACCATAAAGATAATGACGCCATATTTTCAAAGCAAATACTACAACATCCAATTCTAAATCATGGATTAGATAGTTCTTCTCATGAACTTTCAACTATCTGGAGGCATAGGCTATAACCTTGCCATTTTGCATTAATACAGAACCCAAACCAACTCTAGATGCATCACAATACATCACAAAACCTTGAGTACCTTCCGGTAAGGTCAACACTGAGGCAGTAGTCAACACCTTTTTCAATTCCTAAAAGCTTTTCTCACAAGCTTTAGACCATTGAAACTTCACTGTCTTCTGAGTTAACTTGGTCAAAGGGGACGAAATGGATGAGAACCCCTCTACAAACTTCTATAATAGCTAGCCAAACCTAAGAAACTCCTATTATCAGTTGGAGATGTGGGTCTAGGCCAATTCTGTACTGCCTTAATTTTCTGAGTATCAACTTTAATTCCCTCTCCATACACAATGTGGCCTAAGAATTCCACAGACTCAAGCCAAAACTCACACTTGGAGAATTTGGCATACAACTTTCTATCCTTTAAAGTCTGGAGAACTATTATGAGATGACTAGCATGATCTTCTTCATTCCTTGTATAGATTAGTATGTCATCAATGAAGACGATAACAAGCATATCTAAATAAGGTTTGAATACTCTATTCATAAGGTCCATGAATGTTGTAAGCGCATTGGTTAAACCAAATGACATAACCAGAAACTCATAATGACCATAACGGGTTCTGAAAGTTCTGTTTGGAAAATCACATTCCCTTAGTCTTAACTGATGGTAGTCAGATCTGAGATCTATCTTAGAGAAATATGTGGCACCCTAAAGTTGATCGAAAAGATCACCAATTCTCGGAAGAGGATATTTGTTCTTGATNATATATATATATATATATATATATTGCATCTTTTACTATCGATTTATCCTCGAGTATTTTGAGTTGAGTACCCAAAGACGAGTATCATATCTTTGAAGTTGAGTATCTAATCCTTGAGTTGAGTATCAAATCTTTGAGTTGAGCATCTAATCTTTGAGTTGAGTTGAGGGAGTGAGTTTGAAAAGAGGTAAGTATGTTTCTTTTTTTATTAAGTTCAAACTTATGTTATGTTCTAGAATTCCCCTACATACTCGTACATTCCACGTACTGAGCCATTTGTCCTGCATCCTTTCATGATGCAGATTCAGGTATTCGGGATCATCAATAGGAGTATCGTTGATACCACAAGGAATTCGAGTTAGCTATGGTGAGTCTCCTTGCTTCCGGAGGATTTCATTTACTTTTCAGTTTTGTTAGGATGTCGTGTGTCTTGACCCGACTTTCATCTTTGTCAGTTAAAGGCTTCATAGATAGACTGTAGAGTTTCAGAACTCTGTTCATTTATTTTATTAAATGTTTTAAGACTTAAGTTGCCTATTTTATGGCAAGTTGAATAATTTATTTTTATTCGGAGTTTTCTTTGAGTTAAAGATTTGCAAAGTTGAGTTCATGAATTTTATTCAGTTTTTAAGCTTTGTATGCTTGAATCAATTTTTCGATTGTAGTCAGCTAGGATGAGGGTTCGCTTGGGGACCAGCAATGGTTCTCGAGTGCCGGCCACATCCAGGGTGTAGGCTCGGGTCTTGACACATTTGGTACCAAATTGATGTCCTGGTGGTAAAATTGAAAAAATAACATGTAATTGAGATTTTAACCGAAATAGTCAACCTAAAACTAGTGAATGTTGTATCCAATTTGTATACATTTGGTATGAACTGATATCTCATTGGAAAAATTGAAACACAACATGTAATTGAGATTTCAACTAAATTAGTCAGCCTAAAACTAGTTAATTTTGTACCCAATCGATATACATTTGGTATCAAACTAATATCCCATAGGAAAAATTAAAAAAAACAACATATAATTGAGATTTAAACTGAATTAGTCTGCCTAAAACAAGTTAATTTGGATCCAACAGATATCCCATTGGAAAAATTTAAAAACCAACATGTACTTGAGATTTCAACTAAATTAGTCAGCCTAAAACAAGTTAATGTTGTATCCAATTGGTATTCAACATATATTCCACTGGAAAAAGAAAAAAATAAAATGTAATTGATAATTCAACCAAATTAGACAATCTAAAATAAGTTAATGTTGTATCCAATTTGTATATACTTGATATCCAACTTGAAATTTTAGAACAAAGACTAAACTTAAAAATGTATGAAATTGGTATAAATTTGGGAAGAATAAATCTAACAATGTAAAACAATGCATATTATATATTGTTGTCAAAAACTGTAGCAAAAGAAAGATACATCATCCAAAATCAAAACATGTAAATTAAAAGTCTAAACTACAATCAAATATTTCAAAGTTCATTTCCTTGGTCTTGGTGTAGGATAATTGGTAGTATCCTAAGCATATTCTTTTGCTATGCGGGGTCCACCAAATTTTCTAGCAACCATTCGAGTTACTTCACTCTCACTAATTGTGCCATCAACGTTCCTGCTTCTTCCATACTGCCACGTGATTATGGCGTACCTTTTATGGTGGTACTTTACATCAATGTGAATTAGACCCATATCAAAAACTTCATTGCTAATATATTTAGCAGAGAGACATGCGTACAATCAACAATCGATGAAATAACATTGAAGAAAAAAATTGAGAAGGAAAGTGAATTACTTATTATGAACAAAACACAATAAGATAGAAATACATACTTTGAGCTTGGATCTTGTTGAGACACAATCTGTAAAAATACAACTTTGAGCTTGGATTAAGGCTTGTCAACATATGCAGGTAGTTTATTGGAATAGAGGTTCAGCCTTTTACCATAAAATCTTGTGCTAGCTAAAAAACAGTGGTATAATTGTGGCAAATTTATCAACTGCTTTCTCCACATTCCTCGTGTGTAGATCTCCTCCCATCATTGAATCATATACATGTGGAAGAGTTCTGCTGATTTTCTTCTTGAATAAAGAAGACAAATGTTGAAGATGGTGAGAGAGAAAAAGTTAGTTCTCTGTAAAAGAGGAACGTGGGGGAGGGGGTGTGGGTTTGCGTGTGGGTAAAAGAGGAACGTGGGGGTGTGGGTGGGGGGTAGCCGTGTGAAAACTAAAATAAAATCCCTAAAATGGTATATGAGATAATAACAATTGATTCTCCAATATTAATGTTATCCCTAAAATGGGTTAAGAGATAGTGACAATTGATTCTCTAATACTAATGTATTTCTCTTACTTATTAATTATAATGTAATTGTAAAAATAATAACTGATTAATAAAATAAATTATAGATTAAAAATAATATGTTAATACTTATAATTAAAAATTTATAAGTAGTAATATTAAAAAAGTACATCTAAAGGTTGTAATATTAAGCCAAATAGATATGTGGGATGATTTTTCCAGAATAATTAACTTGTTTTGTAACAAAAAAATTCTCATTGAATCAAACATGACAGAACTACATTAAGCTTGAGTGGTATCTATTTGGATGTTAAAAAATCTCACGAGCATCATGAATTCGATTCGGTGAAGATTTCTTCAGTTCAACACCATTAGCATCTTCATCTATCAAGGTAAAAGACCTAATCCCCTTGTACATCACCTGAATCAAACTTAATTGAAAGAAATAACCTAATTCATTCTTAACTCGTGCAGATTGAGCTCATGAGAAGTGATACCACTGCATCTTAGTTCGGGATGTCATAAGTATTTTTCTCTATCTTGATGCATATACGCTTGAATTACAACATACTATACTCTATGGAGAGTATTTGTTTCCTTTTTTGTCATATAGCCCTTTTTATGAGTATTTGTTTGTCCTGTTAATAGCAGTCTTTTAACTTGATCCATGATTTCTGTTTCAACATTTTTTATTCTGAGTTTTGATTATCCTTGCTTGTCTGCTTGAATTATTATTCTTGTTTGTATTGTCATATCTTCATTAGATAGAAATTGCATTATGGTACATGCAAAATGATAAATAAGGTTACCTAAAAAATCAGCCAGGTTATTGCCTTTCCTGAAAGTGTGTAATATCACCACCTCCTCTCCTTTAGGATCTCCTGAATGCATCTTATATTCATTGAAAATTACTTTGTTTTTATCATTTTATGGACAAAATCGTGTTTTTAATGAAAAAGTCAGTATGTTATTGTCATTGACGCAATAACTAACTCCATGTTCCCAAAATCCAAACCCAACATCCCAAAATATTAAATAAACTTAATCAACCTTTTAGTTAATTTTTTTCGATTAACAGTATCACTTTTATTAATGATCAAAAAATATTTACAATCAAAACAGAGCAGTCTAGGACTACTATGTTGCATATAACAATATCAAACTCTGATTACAACAAATCTATCAAGAATAATAAACATTTAAAAGTCAGGAGTAAGACTGGCAACAAACTATACTTTTCCCATGTATATGAATTTGCTGGACCATCTCTTTTAAAATTCTGCCAGTATCCTATCTTTCATATGTTGAAATATGCAATTATTTCTTTCTCGTATAGTGTGTGATAATCATAGAAAAAATAATTTCATAACACTAAGTTTGTTACATTTAGATACAGCCTCTCAAGAAATCAAAGTCGTTTTTGATTTTGTAACAAATCCAGTACAAAGGAATGTCCTACAAAATTGCTCTATATTCTTTATCACTTTTCAAGGCATGAGAAAAATTGTGCCCAATAAATTTGCACAGTAAATATCCTGATTTGATCAACTACACCCTACCAACATAAGAAAGCAATTTTAGACCAACAAGTCATCTTTACAGTAATCTTATTAATCAAGGGCATTCTCCCTTCAGAAAATATATATTATATATATTTAAATAATTTTAAAAATATTTAGGCTTAAACCAACTATCCGGGATCAGTTTTTTAATATATTTTTTTAGGTCAATTTTTTAAAAATTGTTTTTTGTCGTTTTAGTAGTGAAAGCTCTTTGTGTTCCGTTCTAGTGATGCTTTTTACCCTTTTCTTCATTCGTTTGTGCACTGTAGGTGATTGAATTTATTAAGTAATTTTTTCTTAAAAGAAGTAAAGATCCAAAAGCTACAGAGTAACTTATACACGATTGAAGTTTATGAAATGTGTCCTAGCTACTATACATCAAATAAAATTAAAATTTATAATATATACACATACAAAAGTGATCTAATTGAAGTTTGAATATTTCTAGTTATTCCCTTTGTTTAGACTAGTTAATATTGGTGGTATTATAAACTATTATTAAAAGTAGAACTTCAAAAAACAACCGATCTAATAACTAATATACGATTAAAGTGTATAAAATATGAAATTAAATTTATCATACATATGAAAAACTGACCACATTGACATTCATCTAGCCCGTAAACTCTTAATTCACCATGGCAAAATTCTTCTAAATCTTCTTGATGAATATCGAATTTAAAAAGCTAATAAATAATGCAAAAGAGTTGTCAAGATTGAGGTAAGGTATACAAGGTCTAATTACAAAGCCTTATATAGAGAAGTTTTACCAACAACCTTTTGTAGATAATAAATTTGAAATCTGGTGAAATAAATGAAAAAATCAATTAGTTTTACGACATTTATTAAGTCAATAAATTCGCATATTAAACCACTTACAATGGAAAATTTATTATATTAAATTATTATAATTTATTGAGGTGACGTAATTTTGTTCGTATCTCGATCCTAGATAGATTTATTAGTCTGGTTATAGATAATTTGATATTGATTGACCGTAAGTTTTTAATCTGGTGATAGATTTTTTATTTGGGCCTTTTTCTTTTCAATTATCGTCATCAAAACTAAAAATATTACGTCACATAATATTAACTACGAATAGCATAAAAGTGTATAAGTAATGACAATGAGGAGAACAATTTCAACAAGAGCAAGCAACTTGCAATATATTACTAATAAGAAGCAAGGTGAAGGATCAAAAGAGGACAATATTACCACTCAAAGCTCAGGAAGCTAACAATCAAGTACCAGTTCAGACACTTGTCAATTTGAATAACGTCTTCTACATGCATCCATTTGAAAGTGCTGAATCTGCAATCATTCCAGTGATTTTTGATGGATCTGGTTATCGATCATGGCGACGAGATGTTCTTCGAGCACACTCTATAAATTAAAAAAACAAAGCATGTTTCATCAATGGCAAGGTTGACAAACCATCTCCAAACTTAGTTGATCTCTTCACCCATGTGATGATATAGTCACTTCATGGATTCTAAACTCGAAGCATCCTACAATATGTTTATAATTCTAGGGAGCTTTGGGTGGAATCTAGAGCATAGATATGATCAGCCTAATAGTGCAAAGTTGTATCAACTTTAACGCAAGATTAGTGAACTTAGCCAAGACAACCTAGATGTCACTGGATACTACACTCATATTAAGAAGCTATGGGAGGAACTTAGCACCTTGAATACAAATTGCTAGCTAGTACACATGCTTATGCACTTGTGGAGGAAAGATGAAGATGCACAAAGCTGAACAATACACGAGGCTTATTAAGTTCCTAATGGGATTGAATGAGGCCTTCATATTAGTGAGGGGAAGAATCCTAAAACTACCTACTATGGCTCAGGCCTCTTCTATTCTTGTCCAGGAAGAGAGGCAAAGTGAGGTCAAGCCTCACAGCAAGTTCAACATGGAGTCTGCATCTCTTCATGTCAATGCTTCCAGCATCCACACTAACTTTAGGACAAATTATGTCTCCTTATATAGGAATAGTGGAGGCAGAAGATCTCAAAATAGATTCTATCTATTCTGTGACTATTGTAAGAAGCCTGGACATACTAACGACGACAAATGCTACAAACTTTGTGGATTTCCCCAGGATTTCAAGTTCACCAAAGAGTAGAATGTAGGCACAATAACTATCATGGTTTCTCTGAAGAATTACAACTATAGTATTTTCATATAGTATTTATATTTTTAATTTTAATATATTAAATCAGAATTATCCTATTTAACTTCAAAATTAATCAATCAGAAAAAATATATAAAAACTATTTTGGAACAAACGAAATTGTAGTAATTCAGTCCTGCATATTAGTAAATTTTGCACATTGAAGTGTCATGACCCAACCCATCGGGTGCGAGCACCTATTCTAACACCTAATTAAGTAGGAGGATCCTTGATCCCCAAACGGTTAAAAACATGTGAAAGATTAAGAAAACTGGAGATAAAAGGAAATTCATGAGATTTTTACATAATAAAGAGTTTAAACAATTCAAAGTTAAATTTGTAAAATAAATAACGCCCCAGGGATCTAGTCTACAAGTACAAGAGCTTCTAAGATTACAAGGTATAAAATACAGTAACTAATGACATAGCTCCCACCACAGGGAAGGAAGAGTAAAAGCTGTTGGAGATTGTCTTCGTCTTCACCTATGAAGTGACCCTGCAACCAAACTATGCCAAATGGCATAACAAGAATTGTATCAATACAAACAACACGTACTGGTAGGCATCATCGGTCAATCCTATGCCCACCGTATGATATAAAGAAATCATCTAGCAGGAAACAATGCAATAAGAAAGTACACCCTCAACCTTTATCCTCCTGCCTTTACCATTCCCGTATACCTTAAACATACCACTACACTTGACTCTAACCCCCTACTATATCACCCTGCTAACTCTGTTCTTGATCATAGCTTAACCCTTCTATCTCATAGAGGAGTTCCCGAATACAACCAGGCCAACTACTCACGACATGCCCTCGTTTCTTCTGCATCACAATTCAGCCCTTGACCACATAGTATACTCTATCAAGGCTCACTAACCGTTTTGAATACAAATCCTCTTCCCAAGGTAGGACCTAACTACTTTTTGCATCATGAACACTACTCTACTTCTCATTGTTTAAGAATACAGATAACCTCTCTAAAAATAGCCGATAGAAACATCTGGACCCTCGGTCTCCACTTACCAGACAATATATAGATTGGGCATGATCATTCACAGTTAAGTAAACGAGATATAAGCAGGTAACCACAACACATGAGTAAAAGCTCATATACCGAGATGCATAATCAATCATCATTTTATGAGCAATATACAATTTCCCAATATCAATGACAGGTAGATATGAATGTAGTAGTCACAAATGGTCCTCTCATGGAACCCACACTCAAACTGATAGTGTGTCGAAATGTGACACCTGATCCAATATATGTGTCGGAACATGACACCCGGTTTAGTAAGCACAACCACAACTACAATCACAATCACACCCATAATGAACAGTTCACATAGTCACACAGTCAAGCAACAAGTTGATGGCATGTAATTGTCCATACTTAGGGGTCGTTTGGTAGAAAAAAAATAACGCAGGGATTAATAACGCACGGATTAGTAATGCAGGGATTAGTAGTGTTGGGATTAGTAATGCATGGTATATTTTTTATCTAGTGTTTGGTTCATTGGTTTTGACCTCATCTTGTGTTTGGATTAAAACTCTACAAAAGGCTTCTTTCCAATTATACCCTTGCATTATTATGAAATTTTCTATTTTATGTAATCGATCAAGGTAGATAATTGTTGTGACAATATTATTTTCTTATGACCTTCTAACTATCTAGGAGAAATAATTTTGTTGTCATGTTTGCTATTTTTTCACTGAATTATTTGAAGGTAAATAATTATTATCTTAATAAATTAATCACTTAAAAACGTTAATTTTCACTTTCGGATAGATAGACTATCTACTTTAAAATCGAAAAGACAGTAAACAATAGTAAAATCGAATTAATCATCTATATTTACACATAAAAATTACAAGTTGTAGTTTTAATATGTATGCAATTTATAAATTGTTCAAAATACAAATAATTAGAAACCACATATAAATCAACAAATAATATATTAAATTAAGATCACAAATGTCATGTGGTGATATATTTGCCTTTTCAATTAGTAGATGTTAAAGAACTCACATTTTAACTATTGTATTGATATGTATTACATTTATTTATTAACAAACAACTCTCTCTAAATAATAAAATTTGTAAGCTAATTTATTTAAATAAATTTTCTAGAACAAATATAAAACATAAAATCAAGAAATAAATAAAATGATTTGAAGGATATTTTTGTCTTTACATAGATAATCCCATGGTATTAAATCCAATGTATTACTAATACCACCAAATGGAAGGTATTAGTAATACATCCTATAATACCACGTAGGGTGTATAACTAATCCATGGATTAGTTATACTTAGGCCCAAAAATTCTACCAAACATAGTACTAAATAATACCATACATAATACATGGACTATTTCTCCTTATACCTCTTACCAAATGACCCCTTAGTGATTTCATTAGGTTCGATTCATGTTTCTCTATTCAGATACATGTATGCATACAATAGAGCAATCAACAAGCATATATAACACAAACAGGAAGTCGAACCATCACCTATCCCTAGTTCACAGGACGAGGCTTCTCCCCCACGGTACATATCATATTTAACAACTAGGAGTACATGTACAACCATCCCATTTTCCGTGTCCGAAGGCCTAAACATGAATTCTACTGTTAACTAACAATATATTACGCAGTGAGCACGAATTTACGACTACTCAAGTAAGTAAACCTAGCCTACCTAGCGCCACACAGCTGCAGAGGGATTGTAGCTCCAATCATGGCTTTCGGACAACAAGACGGTGGATTTTGGCCGGGAATCAGCGAGTTGTCGTCAACCTTGCGCTAGAAATCTATATCTCTTTCCTTCCCAAGCGTAGAGCAGCCTTTTGAGGGTTTATGGAGTGATCCTCACCTCTTTTTGGCACTTAGGGAAAAAGGAGGAAATAAAACTTTGCGTCATTAAGTTTACTCTCCGACCATCCCGCTTTGGCGCTCCCATCCTACTAAGGCGCCGCCGCCGTAGCGACATCATTCTGCTCTGATGGGATAGTGGGATCCAGTTACTCACAACGTTTTGCCCTTCATAAGTAACGACGGTTCGGATCGTCACATGAAGAGACTAAAGTAAAAATTATTTGTGCTGACAGGAAACTTTAAAAGAGGGTTTGATTAGAATGATTAAAATTTTTGGGGTGCATATTGAAAATTTTAAATTTATTAAAAAGTCTTCCATGCTACTTCAAAATTTCGAATTTCTAATAGGTTTTCTCTCTTAATTGTCAATCGTCTAACCTTTTCTGAACTGATGTTGTTATCTATATTAGTATTCATGTGGATATCCAACATACAAATATTATGTTTTATAAAAAGGGGACAAAAATGAAATAGACAACGATACATGTTGCTAATGTTGAGCAAGTTTACATCATATGGGTTCTTCAAAGATAGATGATCTCCATAAAAAAAAATGTTTCACTGTGAGGAGCTTTATTCAATCAGTTCATCTAGAGTGAACAATTGTAATCAAAATAAAAAGAAGGATACCATTTCTATTGTCCGAATGGTAGAAGCAACAAAAAATACGATCCTTGTCAACTTTAAAATGTTCTTGGCTGGAAAATGAGCATACCCTCTGCTCAATTCTGGTGTGAATCAGTACTACCTTGTAGTTGCCTTGTTGTTATCCTTGGACGTATTCTAGGGGATGAGGAACTCAAGGCATAGGTTGGCATAAGGATTTGGTCTATTTCACACATTTAGCTAAGAATAAGAACGAAGAATTTTGAAANAAGGATCAAAAGAGGACAATATTACCACTCAAAGCTCAGGAGGCTAACAATCAAGTACCAGTTCAGACACTTGTCAATTTGAATAACGTCTTCTACATGCATCCATTTGAAAGTGCTGAATCTGCAATCATTCCAGTGATTTTTGATGGATCTGGTTATCGATCATGGAGACGAGATGTTCTTCGAGCACACTCTATAAATTAAAAAAACAAAGCATGTTTCATCAATGGCAAGGTTGACAAACCATCTCCAAACTTAGTTGATCTCTTCACCCATGTGATGATATAGTCACTTCATGGATTCTAAACTCGAAGCATCCTACAATATGTTTATAATTCTAGGGAGCTTTGGGTGGAATCTAGAGCATAGATATGATCAGCCTAATAGTGCAAAGTTGTATCAACTTTAACGCAAGATTAGTGAACTTAGCCAAGACAACCTAGATGTCACTGGATACTACACTCATATTAAGAAGCTATGGGAGGAACTTAGCACCTTGAATACAAATTGCTAGCTAGTACACATGCTTATGCACTTGTGGAGGAAAGATGAAGATGCACAAAGCTGAACAATACACGAGGCTTATTAAGTTCCTAATGGGATTGAATGAGGCCTTCATATTAGTGAGGGGAAGAATCCTAAAACTACCTACTATGGCTCAGGCCTCTTCTATTCTTGTCCAGGAAGAGAGGCAAAGTGAGGTCAAGCCTCACAGCAAGTTCAACATGGAGTCTGCATCTCTTCATGTCAATGCTTCCAGCATCCACACTAACTTTAGGACAAATTATGTCTCCTTATATAGGAATAGTGGAGGCAGAAGATCTCAAAATAGATTCTATCTATTCTGTGACTATTGTAAGAAGCCTGGACATACTAACGACGACAAATGCTACAAACTTTGTGGATTTCCCCAGGATTTCAAGTTCACCAAAGAGTAGAATGTAGGCACAATAACTATCATGGTTTCTCTGAAGAATTACAACTATAGTATTTAAGTATTTATATTTTTAATTTTAATATATTAAATCAGAATTATCCTATTTAACTTCAAAATTAATCAATCAGAAAAAATATATAAAAACTATTTTGGAACAAACGAAATTGTAGTAATTCAGTTCTGCATATTAGTAAATTTTGCACATTGAAGTGTCATGACCCAACCCATTGGGTCATGCAAGCACCTATTCTAACACCTAAGTAGGAGGATCCTTGATCCCCAAACAGTTAAAAACATGTGGAAGATTAGGAAAACTGGAGATAAAAGGAAATTCATGAGATTTTTACATAATAAAGAGTTTAAACAATTCAAAGTTAAATTTGTAAAATAAATAACACCCCCAGGATCTAGTCTACATGTACAAGAGCTTCTAAGATTACAGGGTATAAAATACAGTTACTAATGACACAGCTCCCACCACAGGGAAGGAAGAGTAGAAGCTGTTGGAGATTGTCTTCGTCTTCACCTATGAAGTGACCCTGCAACCAAACTATGCCAAATGGCATAACAAGAATTGTATCAATACAAACAACACGTACTGGTAGGCATCATCGGTCAATCCTATGCCCACCGCATAATATAAAGAAATCATCCAGCAGGAAACAATACATAAGAAAGTACACCCCTCAACCTTTATCCTCCTGCCTTTACCATTCCCGTATACCTTAAACATACCAGTACACTTGACTCTAACCCCATACTTTATCACTCTGCTAACTTTGTTCTTGATCATAGCTTAACCCTTCTATCTCATAGAGGAGTTCTCGAATACAACCAGCACCAACCCGGCCAACCACTCACGACATGCCCTCATTTCTTCTGCATCGATATCACAATTCAGCCCTTGACCACATAGTATACTCTATCAAGGCTCGTTAACCGTTTCGAATATGAATCCCCTTCCCAAGATAGGACCTAACTACTTTTTTGCATCATGAACACTACCCCACTTCTCATTGTTTAAGAACACAGACAACCTTTCCAAAAATAGCCGATAGAAACACCTGGACCCTCGGTCTCCACTTACCAGACAATATATAGATGGGCATGATCATTCACAGTTAAGTAAACAAGCTATAAGCAGGTAACCACAACACAGTAAAAGCTCATATACCGAGATGCATAATCAATCATCATTTTATGAGCAATATACAATTTCCCAATATCAATGACAGGTGGATACGAATGTAGTAATCACAAATGGTCCTCTCATAGAACCCACACTCTAACTGATAGTGTATCGGAACGTGACACATGATCCAATATATATGTGTCGAAACGTGACACCTGATCCAATATATGTGTCGGAACGTGACACCCGGTTCAGTAAGCACAACCACAACCACAACCACAATCACACTCATAATGAACAGTTCACATAGTCACACAATCAAGCAACAGGTTCATGGCATGTAATTATCCATACTTAGGGGTCGTTTGGTAGAAAAAAAAATAACGCAGGGATTAGTAATGCAGGGATTAGTAGTGCTGGGATTAGTAATGCAGGGTATATTTTTTTATCCAGTGTTTGGTTCATTGGTTTTGACCTCATCTTGTGTTTGGATTAAAACTCTACAAAAAGCTTCTTTCCAATTATACCCTTGTATTATTATGAAATTTTCTATTTTATGTAATCGATCAAGGTAGATAATTGTCGTGACAATATTATTTTTTTATGACCTTCTAACTAGCTAGGAGAAATAATTTTGTTGTCATGTTTACTATTTTCTCACTAAATTATTTGAAGGTAAATAATTATTATCTTAATAAATTAATCACTTAAAAACGTTAATTTTCAATTTAGAATAGATAGACCATCTACTTTAAAACCGAAAAGACGGTAAACAATAGTAAAATCGAATTAATCATCTACATTTACACATAAAAATTACAAGTTGTAGTTTTAATATGTATGCAATTTATAAATTGTTCAAAATACAAATAATTAGAAACCACATATAAATCAACAAATAATATATTAAATTAAGATCACAAATGTCATGTGGTGATATATTTGCCTTTTCAATTAGTAGATGTTAAAGAACTCACATTTTAACTATTGTATTGATATGTATTACATTTATTTATTAACAAACAACTCTCTCTAAATAATAAAATTTGTAAGCTAATTTATTTAAATAAATTTTCTAGTACAAATATAAAACATAAAATCAAGAAATAAATAAAATGAATTGAAGGATATTTTTGTCTTTACATAGATAATCCCATGGTATTAAATCCAATGTATTACTAATACCACCAAATGGAAGGTATTAGTAATACATCCTATAATACCACGTAGGGTGTATAACTAATCCATGAATTAGTTATACTTAGGCCCAAAAATTCTACCAAACATAGTACTAAATAATACCATACATAATACATGGACTATTTCTCCTAATACCTCATACCAAACGACCCCTTAGTGATTTCATTAGGTTCGATTCACGTTTCTCTATTCAGATACATGAATGCATACAATAGAGCAATCAACAAGCATATATAACACAAACAGGAAGTCGAACCATCACCTATCCCTAGTTCACAGGACGAGGCTTCTCCCCCACGGTACATATCATATTTAACAACTAGGAGTACATGTACAACCATCCCATTTTCCGTGTCCGAAGGCCTAAACATGAATTCTACTGTTAACTAACAATATATTACGCAGTGAGCACGAATTTACGACTACTCAAGTAAGTAAACCTAGCCTACCTAGCGCCACACAGCTGCAGAGGGATTGTAGCTCCAATCATGGCTTTCGGACAACGAGATGGTGGATTTTGGCCAGGAATCAGCGAGTTGTCGTCAACCTTGCGCTAGAAATCTATTTCTCTTTCCTTCCCAAGCGTAGAGCAACCTTTTGAGGGTTTCTGGAGTGACCCGCACCTCTTTTTGGCACTTAGGGAAAAAGGAGGAAATAAAACTTTGTGTCATTAAGTTTTACTCTCCAACCATCCTGCTCTGGCGCTCCCATCCTACTGAGGCGCCGCTGCCATAGCGACATCATCCCGCTCTGACGGGACAGTGGGATCCAGTTACTCACGACGTTTTGCCCTTCATAACTAACGACGGTTCGGATCGTCACATGAAGAGACTAAAGTAAAAATTATTTGTGCTGACAGGAAACTTTAAAAGAGGGTTTGATTAGAATGATTAAAATTTTTGGGGTGCATATTGAAAATTTTAAATTTATTAAAAAGTCTTCCATGCTACTTCAAAATTTCGAATTTCTAATAGGTTTTCTCTCTTAATTGTCAATCGTCTAACCTTTTCTGAACTGATGTTGTTATCTATATTTATGGTGTACCTTATAAAAATACTAGAGGACGGGCCCAATATATTACAATTAAAGCCCAACATTTTATAATAGTAGATGCTTAAAGATACACAACTATATCCATACAATTACATTGATGCAAAAGTACAAAGATAGAGAACTATAAACATTTATAACTATTTTGATGAAAACGTATGTTGAACAAAGTACTTAAATTTTGCATAAAAAAAACCTTCATTCTTTTTTCTCTCTACTCTTATCTAAATTACAACCCTTGACTTGAGATTTTCAATAAATTAAAATTAATTTCAAGATAATGACAACGAATGTAGGAGATTAAAAGAATTTATTATCTAAATCATAGACCAAGAAAATCGAGAATTGCAATAAGAACATATTAGTATTCATGTGGATATCCAACATACAACTATTATGTTTTATAAAAAGTGGACAAAAATGAAATAGACAACGATACATGTTGCTAACGTTGAGCAAGTTTACATCATATGGGTTCTTCAAAGATAGATGATCTCCATAAAAAAAAATGTTTCATTGTGAGGAGCTTTATTCAATCAGTTCATCTAGAGTGAACAATTGTAATCAAAATAAAAAGAAGGATACCATTTCTATTGTCCGAATGGTAGAAGCAACAAAAAATACGATCCTTGTCAACTTTAAAATGTTCTTGGCTGGAAAATGAGCATACCCTCTGCTCAATTCTGGTGTGAATCAGTACTACCTTGTAGTTGCCTTGTTGTTATCCTTGGACGTATTCTAGGGGATGAGGAACTCAAGGCATAGGTTGGCATAAGGATTTGGTCTATTTCACACATTTAGCTAAGAATAAGAACGAAGAATTTTGAAATTTGAAAAAAACAAAATCAAGTCATTAAAGAGAAGAAAGGAATTTGATTGCCGATGAATGAATGCCAACATCTATCTCATACTCACTGCATTTAATAAGTAATCTCCCTCCCCACAAAGGAATTTTAATGAGAAAAATGATAAGAGTTTATACAATGCACACATAAATGGTACATGCAAGAAAGGTGTGTAACAAAAATAATGATCTGAAAAAATATAATGACCATCTACAGTGCAATTGTTGACATTATAAAATCTACAATTGTGTCTTCATGTAAATTTTCCTTCACAAGGGAAAAAAAGAGTGAACTAGTAATCAAATATACTGGAAATTGATGATGTTTTTCAATCTTGCCTAAAAAATTTGAACTTCTTATTAGTTTCTCTCATCTCTCATCATAGCATCTATAATCCGATTCCATATTCATTTACTCATAATTTTTGCTTGGTATACGCTTAAGTAATAATCAATATAATAGTAATAAGTCAAAGCCATTGAGGGTGTTCCCCAAATTATGGCTTTTACTCTTAATTTTGTCAACTTCTTCATAAAATTTTCACATAGTAAATAAAGATATGTAAGAAAGAATTAATTCATACAATAAAGATCAAAAACCTTCCTTAATATTTTTTAGAAATCGCAGAAATGTGTTGCCACCCGCAACAAAGTTTAACCAAAACTTTTTATAAAATGGAGCAAAAAAGTGGAGTGAGAGAGGGAAAAGAGGACAGAAAGTTGTAGAGGAGAAATAAAGAAAGTTCAAGAAGACCCTTTCAAGTGCTTCTGGCAATTGGGATAAAGCACACACCTTAATTTTGCAGATAAAATACTTTGAGAGAAAGAAAGATGTAGAAGGAACGTAGTTCAGTAACAATAAATGAAAATGGAGGTGATAACACTTGTATCCCACATAGCTAGTAAGAAGACAAAAACAACTATCTAGAAAGCTGCATACACGTGGCGACGTGATTGTAGGAAATTGCAAGTACAAATACTATTTCCATGGGTACAACAACATGATGCAGTGTTCGTCACTTCTAAATAAGGGTAATAATGGTAAATCGAGTTGAAACATACTTTGTTTTCTTAGTTTAAGAGGAACTACTTAATCGCATTCAAATTTTATTTAAATTAATCATTGTAAATGAGCGGAAACCATTCTTTACATCAAGGATTTTTTCTTGGGGGTGTTTGTGATCATAAAATCTGTAATATTCAGAAACAATTATGTTGGGTTCGAAAGTGATTAGAGTGTCATGCGATTGAGTTAAATTGTATGTTGGGTGTTTGAGCTGGGTGTTAAATGTTTCCACCCTCAATTATATTTAGAGTAATCTCATCTGAGGAAGAATATTCCCAAGGAGGATATATTGTAACACCTCGATCTTAGAAAGCGTTAATTTAGAAAGAGCTAAATTGAGATTGGTACAAGTTACTCTTCAATTGTGAGTTTTGGGTTGACTTCAAACAACCATAACTCTCTGCACAGGATGAGTCGTGTAGGCCATGATATATCAAATCGAAGTTCGAATGAAGGAGATATGTTTGTTTGAGTGCAGCCTGTGTAGTAAGGCATTTCACTCCATTTTAAAGAGTGGTATTTTGGTCTTTTCCATACCCCACTAGACCTACACATTTTTTTCACCCTTTTAGGGGTCTAAACTGATTGGAATCACTTTTAGTCGTTCTAAAAACGTTTGAAAGGTTAGGGCAAAGTTCAAGAGGAGAAAAAGGGAGAAAGCTTCAAATGTTCATCGAGTTTTGAGGATTTTCCCCAAGAATTTGGTTCTTACGAGGTATGTAAGTTTTCATAGTGTTGAGTTTGTTCACCCTAACGCCAATCACGAGTTTCAAATTTTGAACTCATCCATGAGATTGAGTATATTGAGATTATTGTTGAGTTTCTTTGAGGTTTTGTGTTTCATTCTTTAATGATGGAGTTTTGTTTAGTTCTTGAGGTGAGGGTCTTGAGATTGAGTGTTGTTTTGATGTAATTAGAGTGGGTTTTAAGGAATTATGTTGGGCTTATGAATCTTAGGGGGATTGGAAGAAATCAATCGATTCAAGATGAATTAGGATTAAAAATCGAGAACAAAAATTTGTCAGGTTTTTTGGGACCTGGGTGGGGAGGCGCTCCACTGAGGCCCCAAGGGGGCTCCCCACACCTGAAATGCGCTAGAAGTGACCTTCAGAAGTTGACGGGCTGGCCTGAGCCAGTGATGTGCCAGGGTCGCCTGCCCCTGTTTCTCTAAAGTCTTTCTTTCCGTCTAAGTTCTATAATCGTGTCTTCGCTCGCTTCTTATTTTCAACTATCTAAGACTTCATTAATCATTGAGAAATCCTATATACACTAATAATAATTTTTGAATTCATATTTCAAATTCAAGGACGAGTTAAGAGTAAAGTTCGAGTAACAATTTTGAGGAGTTTTTTTTACAATCTTCTAAAACTTATTTTAAAACTTGAGTAAATGAGTAAGAGAACGAGGAGAGTTGACTTTCAATTTTTCAAAATGAGTATAAGGGAACTAAGTATTCTCAAGTGAAAACATTTTACATTTAAAACGAGAGGAAACCTTGATTATTGAACTTTGTTCCATTGGATTATTGAATCATGTGCTCTGATACCACTTGTTGGGTTCGAAAGTGATTAGGGCGTCATGCGGAAGCTTACAATTTCAAATCATATGCCGATAAATGAGACGACACATAAAACTATACTAAAAGCCATAATACTATTATTTGATATGACCAATTAGCCTACATAATTAAAAACTTATTAAATTGTAGAGAGAAAAATCTTCTCATAAACATAACTCTATAAACGACTGCATTGTGGATTCTATTGTATTTTTTTTGTATGGGAAGATGAGTATTCAATTTATAGGATTCCAGATTTTTCCTCTAAAGAAAGAATAAACCAAATATGGAAGAAATTATATTTTTCTTTCAGGAAAAGTATAAATAAATTTATGATAATACTTTGATTGTCCTTCAAAAATATAAAAAACTTTAAATAAGGTAAGAAAATCAAGACAAAACCCTAACAAATTACATTCTAGTGTAGTTTATAAAGCTAAATAATATAATTTAGTCAAGATTTTTCATGTTGATCTAAATTGACTCAATTTCAAGTCATCATTCCTGATAAAATTCCAAATAAAATGATTTTATTTTATTTTCATGACTCAACGCCTACAAAATATTAGAAAACCATATAGCAAGCCTTATACATTAATTCCAATCATACTTTTTGGAATACGATTCTGGAGAATTATGACCTCCAAAGTAAAATCCATCATCCTGTACTTTCCAAAAACATTCATAATCATTTCCATTTATTTTTCCACATTCATAAGATTGATATCTGTTGAAAACATCAAAAAGTTGTTTTTTAGAGCCCCATGAATAGTGACAATAGAAACGAGTAGTCTTTAAGACATTCATGTGAAATGAAAAATTGTAGTCATCACCCACTTTAGGAGTTTTCAATCCAAGATCATCATCTTGAGATTTACATTGAACAGAAAAAGGAGTGTCGTTATTTGAAAGAGTGTTGATGATATGAACTGTGAAACCATCAGTAAGTGCAGAATTTGTTGTCTGAACGAGAATGCTCATTATGACTACTGAAAATATTATGATTTTGGTCATGATGAATCGCTTATATATTTATCTAATGAATCACTACATAAGTAATGCAAATGAGTTATCAAGACTGAGGTGAGGTATAAAGGTCTAATTACAAAGCCTTAAATAGAGAAGTTTTAACCACAACCTTTTGTTGATAATAAATTTGAAATTTGGTGAAATAAATGAAAAAATTAATTAGTCTCACAACATTTATTAAGTCAATAAATTCACATTTAAACCACTTACAATGGGAAATTAATTATATTAAATTATTATAATTTATTGAGGTGACATGATTCTGTTCTATAGATTTATTAGTTTGACTACAGATAATTTGACACTGATTGACCTTAAGTTTTTATTTTGTGGTAGATTTTTTATTTGAGATTTTTTCTTCTCAATTATCGTCATCAAAACTGATAATATTACGTCACATAATTTTAAATACAAATTGCCTAAAAGACAACTTAATTATTCTCTTTTGACATCACGACCCTCAAACTTTATGAGGCTTCATTCAAACACCTCAATTCATTTAGAACATTACCAATCGATAAACCGAATTGAAAAAAGTGTTATTGGTTTATTGCTATAGGATTATTGGATTAACGGATTTTTAATGGTTTTATATAAAAAATTATCGGGTATCGGTTCGGTATTGATTTTTTATATTGAGTTATTGGGTAAACTGATAACTCATTAAGACTATATTAATTTACTACTTTTACGTATGCATAAATATTGAATATTAATCTCAATATATCTTACTAGTTATGTCTTTGTCATTTAGCCTTCAATTCATACTTCACTGTGACTTTGAATTCACAACTCCACATTATACAAACCTTCAAAACTCAAAACCTAAAGTAAGAGCCCTATTCCTCTTAATTTCTCTTTGTGTTACACATGTATAGTTCTTTTTATGTTTGCTATTATTGTTTCTATTTTATGATCCTTTGTAAGTTACATTATTGTCTTGTCATGAATAATTTATTAGAGAAGTCATATATTTGTTTAATAAATATTTTTCTTATTGGTTAAATTGAAAACCAATAAAAATTATCTTATTTGTTTGGTTATTAGTTTAGTGTATTTAAAAATCGAAAACCAATAAATCGAACCAATAATACGTAAAATCAAATCAAGCCGACCGATTCACACTCGTAGTTGATGTAGTTAAGATCTTAGTTACAAGAGGTTTAGGATTCTAATCTATTTATTCACACATTCTTTTACAATAAATTCGCTAGTTTCATGATAAATATTATTTAAAGAAAATACAACCCACAACAGTGCTCAAACTTGCATCCTTAAGACAATAAACTTGAGTTTTAACCACTTTCACAATAAGGCTCATTATTTATAAGGGTGTAACGCTTAATATTTATACATTTCCTTATAAATATACATACAAAATATACACGTGTATACAAAATTTCACTCGAGAAGACTGGGTGGTGTGACACCCCCTTCGGTCTACACAGATCCACCCATGGGAACAATGAGGAGGACAATAATCCTATTATTAATGAGAGGGTGATTGACAACAATTTTTTTTAAAAAAATGCCCAAAAAAGGAGAAAAGAACAAGGTTCTGTTTAAACAAATAGAAATTCTCGTGGCAAAGAATGGTCTATCCAAAATTATAAATACCTCACAATTTAGAATCACGAGGTCGGTGGGAAAAATGGACTTGTCCATTTTCACAAGGACATCATAGATAATTCACATGGGTCTCTTAACTATTTATACACCAAAAATAACCTCATAGTTATAGGTAGAGAATTTTCTAAAACTAAATTCTTAAAAATGATGTTAAACATCAAGTTGATACTTTTCTCTAGGTCATAAAGGGTTGTAACAAAGTGGAACACCCCAATAGTGCATGAAATGGTGAAGTCACCAAGATCTTCTTGAAACAATGGCTCTACGTTGGTGTGTAACATCCACCCTCTCAATTAACTCGCCCGTTTATTCTTTATAATCATCTCTTTAATGAATCAATCTTACCCCAAAATTCACTCAAAATATTTGTCACGCTTTGAATTTTGAGAGTCAAACTATATAAAGTCTGGCCAAAATTTTAAGTTATACTTTTTCCACTATATGATAAGAATTCCAATTATAATAATTTTCACGTAGTAAAATTAAATATCTAAATTTTAATTTTAATATATTAAATTAATATAACCCTTTTTAACTTAAAAAATTAGACAACCAGAAGCAAAATATAACAATTATTTTTTAACAAACGGAATAATACTATAATAGTAATTCAGTCCTTGCAAATTAGTAACTTTTGCATATTCAAGTTCCTAAATTTAAGCCTATTTGTGTTGATAGGAAAACATCGAGAGAAGCCGAGGGTGAGACTTTGAGGTTATATATATAAGTGTTCTTAAAATGTGAGATCTATTAGCTTGAAAAAACAAACATAGATATTTCAAAAAAAAATTTATGTCTCATTTTAAAAAAAAAAACACCAACAGCAGTATCAATAGCTTCTTTAATTTTACGATGTTTGTGAAATCTTTCAAAGAATTAGTACCACATAGTTTTTAACCCATAAGGGCTACCTTTTTAACTCATCAGGGCTATTTTTTTAACTCATGTTTTTTTCATCGCAAAGACTTTTCTAAACCAATTTTTAACCAAAAATAATGGCAAGCAACAGTCACTCTTTGAATAATGAAAGATATAGCCTTACAACCTCTCCCTGCAAATCCTACCTTTACTCAAATTAAATCTCATTCGAATGAAAAAATTCAAAAATTCAAAGTCAAAATTGTAAATCAAAATTCAGTTGCATATTCGATTTTTTCTAAAATCATTGTTTGTGAGACGTTAAAAGAAGCTTGGGAAAAATTAAAAAAAAAAAGAATATCAAGAAAGTGTCCGAGTCAGGCAAATACAAATTTTGAATTTGAAAAGGAATTTTAAATCTCTTAAAATGCAAGAGGATGAAGCTATTGTTAAGTATTCTGACAATATTTCTTTGAGTGTTAATAAAATCAAGTTGCATATATATAAACTATCTTCTATAACACTAAAAGATGAGTAGTATAAAAATTTGTTTATATTGACAGATAAACAAGGGTGACAAGAATATAATGAAAAGAATAAAGTCAATTTATGTTAAAAAGTAAAATATGGAATTGTATAAGGCTGAGATTATTTTAAGAAAAACGATGATGAACAGCAAGTACTCACAGTTCAAAATTATAGAACAACTTTTGAAAATGAAAAACCGTATGTGAATTTTTAATTTAATTAGAAAAAAGTGAAAAGAATTAGGAGGAATACTTTTAATTAGATTACACAAAATAACAATAGTACACATATGAGTGCTCAAGAGAAGAAATTATGAAATTAATCTCACCTCGGAGTATTTGTACGATTAGCAAGGAGTTCAATTCGAACTATATAAATCATACTCGTTCTGAATTTATTGATACTAGATCCTAGATCAGTCGTTGATTTAATTAGAGCCACTAATATGGAGAATTCCGAAGAGATCGCATGATCCCATAGACCCCAGTTAATTAATTTGGGACACAGGATCAATGCGATCCCTTTGGAATAATCCACCAGCACTATGAATTAATTGCATATTGCCGTAGAAAGGTTATGGTTTCATTTGGTGAGGTTTTATATTTATAAGGGGTATATATTTGGAGAAAAAGGGAAAGGCACTGCACAAACCTCGTGCAACCCCTTTTGTTTGAATGTTACTATTCATGCTTTTGGTGTGTTGGTGGAATCAAAGGTTGTTGGACTCTTTTGGTTTTAATATACTTTTTAAGGTTCGTTTGGTAGGAGGGATAACAGATAATTAATTTTGAGATTAATTTTAAGAGACATTTGGGTGTATATCTGAATGATTTAGATATTGTCTTTAGATTTGAACACCGAATGATTGAGATTATTTATTTTTCAACATCTGAATATGCATAATTTATTTATAAAAATAATAAATATACAATTCAAGTTAAAAAAATAATTAAATATTAGAAATAATATTTAAATTTAACAAAATAAAACTATTATTTGATTAAAAAGTAAATGAATATGTTTGTTAGTGATGCCGAAGATGGTTGGTATTGGTGGTGGTTGTGATGGTTGGTGTTGGTGGCTAGTAATGGTGGTGGTGATAATTTATGATGTTGTGGGTGGCACGATTGTGGTGGTTGTAATGATGTAGTTGGTTAACATTAGTAGATAGGGATGTTGGTGGTGGTAAATGAAGAATATATGTGTGTGGTGATTGACGATGTGTTGGTGATAATTGATGACGATGCTAGTTGATTATGAAGATAGTAATATGGATTGGCCACAATAGTGGTAGTAACGGAAATGGCAACTTTGGTGATGGCAATGGTGGCGATAACGGTGACGGAGGTGATGGTGGCAGTGATTAGTTATAACGATGGAGGTGGTAGTGTGACAACAACTGACAATAGTGCTTGACAACAATCATGGTTAATGGTCCTCGACGGTAATGGTGGTTGACAATGATGACAATTATTGTGATGATAGAGGTGTGTAGTAATAGTGGTTGGGGATGTAGATAGAGTATTGATCAAAATTATCCACACAAAAATACCTGATTTTAAAATTTTGTTCAAGATCTTAATGACTAAGACCTATTCAAACCAAATAAATACTTAAATTTTAATACAAACAAATATACTTAATTAATCTTCTAAGATCTGAACCATTCACCTTCATTCACCTTCGTTAAATACAAACAAACGAGGCCTTATAATCCCCTTTGATGTAATGGATATCATTTTCATGCCATTAGTTGCTAGCCTCTCCTCTAAATAAGATAAGGTGTTAATTAAGTAGTATTCTTAAGTGAAAAGTTTTCAAACAAAAAGTGGTAACTTAACTAAATTTCTGAAATTCTTGTTCATTATGAGAAAATAAGGGGTAGCTAGGTTGGATGATCTGGCTCCATCAAATAAATACTTATTCTTAGTCCATCCATTTTGTCGATCACAAGTGGCAAATTCATTTAATGAACTAATATATCCTTCGGTTTTTACTCTCTTTCTCTTGATAACTCTAACTCACATACCAGTACAACCTTATAATTGGAGACCTTCGTCACCACTTGAATAACCCCCTCTTGTCTAGAAAAAAATTACATTCACAATGAAACAACTAATCATGCACCAAGTCTAACTACAATGACTTCGGGCATTGTCACTATATCAAAAATGATTTTTAATGGCAATTAATAAATATCAATAGTTTAATTACAGCAAAATATGTATTTTTAGTGGCAATTAACATTTTTTGTAAACGTCCCTAAAAGGCTAAAACCTATAGTGACATTGGATCTAATGACAGTTAATTAATGTCGATAAAGACTTTAACACTCTTTGTTAATGAATATATTATTCGTTACTAAAAGTTGTTTTTGTTATAGTGTGTGAGATGACATGGAAGCTATATACAATGTTAAATCGTATGGAATTCAAACAAATCTAGTAAATTTTTTCTTAGACTTTATATTGTTTATATTAAAATTAAAAATTCATAAACTTCAAATTTTAGTCATTAATTAGATGTAAAATATGATAAAGAGAATTCATAAATGCAGCAGGGAAGAGGAGCTATCAAACAGCTAAGGTGGGTTGCCTGTTATTTCATTCTTATTATAAGGATGTGGCTCTTTAATTTCCACTAACTTTGATGATGTTATTGAGTTCTTACTGTCCACTCACAACAATCAGAAGAATCTTACCGTACGTATAACGACACATAGCATTATGATTATAGAAGAAAATAATGGAATAGTATGGCTTCCCACTTTTAGCCTTTTATTTGCTTGGAATGACTTGACACTATTCCCTACCCTCATCCTAGGGTACCCTCTAAAGGGTAACAAAATATCAACAGGTGCTTAGGTCCTAAATTTGAGGGGCCTCATTTTAAAAAAAAGCTATAATAGGACATAAAATTGTATGTTTGTCTTCTAAATGGATTGTTTTTTATTTGTAGGGGTCTAGATCCTTTTGAGTAAGCGAAAAGGGGAAGAGGAAAGAGGTCCGGGTGAATCGTTATAACTAGTGAACAAGTGTAAGTTTTGCTATCTAATAGTATCACTACTAAAAAACGGCTAAAAAACGACGGAAGAAAAAGCGACGGACAGTGTCGCTCCAAAAAAGCAACGGACTAAGAGATGCCGTCCGTCGCTTTTTAATTAAAATAATTATCTTTAAAATTATTTTACAAAAAGTGACGGACTGCATCTCTTAGTCCGTCGCTTTTTTTAAGGATTTTTGCGCTAAATATATATATAATTAATAATAATTTATTTAATATATATAGAGACGTCGTCCGTAGCTTTTTATTAAAAATAATTATTTATAAATTAAACAATAACCACGCTGTCCGTCGTTTTAATTTATTTTATTTTATTAATTATTTTTTTAAAAAAGCGACGGACGGCATCTCTTAGTCCGTCGCTTTTTGGTCAAAATATCTAGTCAAACATTTTTAAAAAGCACGGACAGCGTCTCTTAGTCCGCCGCTTTTTCATTAAAATTTTTTTAAAATTTTTTTTTTAAAAGCGACGGACGGCATCGCTTAGTCCGTCGCTATTTTTCGCAGATTTTTGCTAATTAATTATTTTATATAGATAGTGACGCAGTCCGTCGCTTTTTATTAAAAATAATTATTTATTAATTTAAAAAAGTCACGCCGTCCGTCGCTTTTTATTAATTTTAATTGTTTAATTATTTTTTAAATTAGCGACGGACAACATCTTTATGTCCGTCGCTTCTTGATCAAAATATCTGGTCAAATATTTTAAGAAAGCGACGGACAATGTCCCTTAGTCTGTCACTTTTTGGTCAAAATGTTGGTAAAATATTTTTAAAAAAAACCGACGGACATAGAGACGTTGTCCGTCACTTTTTTAAAAATATCTGCACTAGCAGACGCGATTTTCCCCATTTCTCCATATAAAAAACAAAATTGAGAAATATTTTGATTTAATTTTATTTAAATCGTCTTCCGGAGAATGGTTTTGTGTAAAAAAACAAAAAAAATTATAATACCGACTTCCAAATGTCAGTAAAATTAAATAGTATGTAATAAATTAATATTTTCAATTAACTTTAAATAAATCGTCCTCCGAATGACGGTTTTATATAAGTTAAAAAATAATTTAATATAAAATACCGACCTCCCGATGTCAATACTATTTAATTAACATGATTACTTTTTATTTATCTTAAAATTTAATGTGATACCGACCTAATGAGGTCGATATTTTTTATTATATCTAATTACTTTTAATAAAAGCGACATCCGGAGGTCAGTATGTTTAAAATATTCCTATTAATCATAATTTTGCTATTGTGCATAATATTAAAATTTCATTTTACACCTACGATTAATTGTTCAAAAAGTGTAACAATTTTGTATACTTTTACAAATAAAATGTTAGAATTCGTGAAATAAAGAAAAAAAATCTATAATCCATATTTAGAGTATGAAACTGCGTTGATATGAATTAGGAGATAATTATACTTATATTTATAGAGTAATGTACAAATCCTATCAGTCCGTCATCTAATCATAAACTTAATATCTCATGTCATGATGTAGTAGAGGTGAAGAGCTAACATATAATCCATTCCAGTATGAAATGCGAGATAGTAGTATTATATACGTTCGATCTTGAATGGATGTCAAGTGTAGTGATCACCTCCTAATTCTGATGACATGTAAAGGATACTTCATCGGAGTATGAATTACGTTGATTAAATATATATATATTCCTTGAGTAGTTTAACAAATCAAGTCTTATATACTAGTGTTTCAGATATGAAATACATTATCAATTAAAGAAATACCGATGATCAATTCAAGGAGATTTATATATTAAATTTGATATTGATAAACTTTTGTTGATCAATAAAATTAAATTTATATAACTAGAAGGTATATAATTTAAATTTATAAAATTAACTTGATCGATAAATTAAATTTATTAAATTAAACTTTTGTTGATGTGTAGTTAAATTATATATATATATATATATATACAACCCCTCTAACTTGTCCACATTTTTCATTTTGGCACTTTATCTTTGTCTTGTTCCATTTTAACCCTTGAACTCCATTTTTTATGTTCCATTTTAACACGAAATACTATTTTTATAATTTATTTATTTTTATATATATTCTTCAATTGCAACTTCTTATTTTAAATCGACATGTGTCATTTAATTTTATTTAAAAAATTAAAAATTAACAAAAAATAATTCTTTTTAAAAAATAATAATTTCTTTTTAAGAGTGTTATGTATTTTTGTGTGAAAAATAACCGACGAAATTGTGTTGGTTTTCTTTCTTTAAAATCACCGACAACCTAACAAAGTCAGTCGAGTTTTAACATTGTTTAGTAGTGTTATTATCAATGAACAAGAGTCGTTCTTTAGTAGTGTTATTAACTAAGTCAGTCGAGTCTTTTTGAAGATAGGTTTTTTATTCGTATTGATTTATATTAAAAATTAAAAGTGAGTATTTGCATTAAATTTAGATAGCCTAGATGATAAGAAAAAATAAATAAGTAGTGTTATTTAATTTGATTGAATGTTTAAGAAAGAAAATCAAAGAACTTTCGTCAATTTATTTTCATGCAAAAATACAGAGAAATATCAAAAAATAATATTATTGTTTGAAATTTTTTATGTTCCTTTGCGAATGTTTAATTTTTTTAATTACCAGGCACACGTCTATTTTTTTAAAATAAGAAATTGCAATTGAAGAACATAAATAAAAACAAATCATAAAAATTA